>NW_024082515.1:25374-164806 GCF_003009895.1 Hyaena hyaena
TCTTGTTTTTCTATAATGGTGTCTTCTAAATCGCTTATTCTCCTTTCTGCCTCTTCAATCCGTGCATTGGAGGCCTCTAATTTATTATGTATCTCATTATCGCATTTTTTAATTCTTCATGCCTATTTTTGTTTTCCATTCTGTCTGTAGCCATAGTTTCTTTGATGTACCCTATGTTTTTTTCAAGCCCAACTATTAATTTTACCATTATTATTCTAAAATCTTGTTCAGTGATGCTGCTGATATCTGTTTTGAGCAGTTCATTAGCTGTCATTTCTTCTTGGAGTTTCTTTGGGGGAGAGCTCTTTCGTTTCGTCATTTTAGTTAGCTTTCCGGCTCTTGTTGGTTTTAAAGACCTGTTATGCTCTCTGTTTCTGTGAGCACTGCTATATCCAAGAAGACTCTTTGACTTTCCAGGGCCTATCCTTTCAGAGAGTGTTTTTTGAATGGTATCCCTTGGTCTCTCTTGTTGGGACCTTGGTTATTTTATTTTCCTATTCGTAGTGATATTTGGGACTCTCCACGTTGTGTACTCTAGCTTGTTTCTTGAGGTAGCCGTTAGAAGGCTCTCTCAGTGGATTCTGCGTCCTTTTTCTCCCAATCTCTCAGGTTTTGTAAGGTTTCCAATGGCTTCAGATATTTCTGTGTGATGTATGGGCGCGAGTGCAAGTACGGAGCTCCTTACTTCTCCGCCATCTTGCCCCCTCTCCCTTATTGCATTTAATTTAAACAGAAATGAATTTCATTGGCAAAGGGGCTGTATATCTGCATAGGGAAGGTAGATTCTTTTATGGCATAATTTCAGGCATTTACAGAAAATTTCTATACCCAAACATTACATTGATGTTAACTGGACCATCATTATTTCCATCTAAGCTCCTCAATGGATGTGGCTCAATTTTTAGCCTATATTTTCAAAGACTCATAGTGACTTAGATAGAAGGAAAAAGAAACAAGGTAAAAACTATAGTTAGTAATTATTATGACTGCTGGCCTTTTGGATTCTCTGTATCATACATCAGTGTTTTTAGAGGAATTTGTTGGCTTGAACAATTGGGAAATGCAGGTTCTATGCTTTGAGGCACAGCTGGATCTAGGGATGCCAATAGCATTATCAGGGTTCCCCCATGTTTTCTTCCTTCGTAGGCAAAAAAAAAGTTCCCAAGGAGGACTCTGATTGTCTGATTTGTGTAACATGACTTCCTTTTATCCAAATACTATGCCTAAGAGGGAGGTTGAGGCAGATTGACCAGCTTAGGTCACAAGAGGCCCAGCCTACTGGTAGAAGGGACAAACTTCTTTGGGGGGATATATTTCTTTCTTTCTTTCTTTCTTTCTTTCTTTCTTTCTTTCTTTCTTTCTTTCTTTCTTCCTTCCTTCCTTCCTTCCTTCCTTCCTTCCTTCCTTCCTTCCTCCCTTCCTCCCTTCCTTTCTTTCTTTTTTTTTTTTGAAATAACTATAGACTCACAGGAAATTGCAAAAATAGTACAACTTCAGGCGCCTGGGTGGCTCAGTCAGTTAAGCGTCTGACTTTAGCTGAGGTCATGATCTCTCAATTTGTGAGTTCAAGTCCCACATTGGGCTCTGTGCTGACAGCTCAGAGCCTGGGGCCTGCTTTGGATTCTGTCTCCCCCTCTCTCTGACCCTCCCATGCTCATGCTTTGTCTCTCTCTGTCTCTCAGTAATAAATAAACATTAAAAAAAAATTTTAAATAGTACAACTTCATCCTCACCCAGCTTCTTCCAGTGGTGACATCATATATAACTGTAGTATAATATCAAAACTAGGAAACTGACACTGATGCTGTACTGTGCCACTACCACAGTCAGGCTCCAGAACTGGTCCATTACCACCAAAGAACATCCTCATGTTACTTCTTGTGTTCACTTTACCACCAACTCTTCTTCAGACTGGCTCTCCCATCCTACATTCACACCAGCAATGTATGGAGATCCCATTTCTCTGCGTCCTCACCAGCATTTTGTATTTATCACTGTTTTTTATTTCAACTGTCTAATAGGTGCCTACTGATATCACATCGTGGTCTTAATTTACATTTCTCTAATGGCCAGTCATGTTGACCTTCTTTTCAGATACTTATTTGCCATCCATATCTCCTTTTTGGTGAAATGTATGCTCGTGTCTTTTGCCTAGTTTCTAGTTGAATTGTTTGCTTTTTTATTGTTGTGCTCTGAGAGTTTTTTGTATATACTAGATATAATGCCTTTGTCATATATGGGGCTGGCAAATATTTTGTCCCACTCTGTAACTTGTTTTTAATCTTTTTGATAGTGTCTTTCAATGGAACAAATGTCTTTAATTTTGATAAAGTCTAGTTCATCAATTTTTTCTTTTCAAGGATTTGCTTTGGGTGTCAAACGTAAGAACTCTTTACTGAGTCCTAGATCCTAAAGATTTTTTCCCTATGTTTTGTTTCTTTAAAAAAAATTTTTTTTAATGTTTATTTTGGAGAGAGAGAGACAGAGCATGAGCAGGGGAGGGGCAAAGAGAGAGAGGGAGACACAGAATCCAAAGTAGGCTCCAGGCTCTCAACTGTCAGCACAGAGCCTGGTGTGGGGCTCGAACTCACGAACTGTGAGATCATGACCTGAGCCAAAGTCAGATGCTCAACCGACAGAGCCACCCAGGTATCCCTTCTATGTGTTGTTTCTAAAACCAGTTTCAGATTTTACATTAACTCCATGATCCATTTTCAGTTAATTGTACAAGGTTTGAAGGTTAGGTTAAGGTTCTCTTTTTTTGCTTATGGATATCTAATTGCTCCAGCACCCTTTGTTGAAAAGGCTATCCTTCCTCCATTGGATTGTTTTTGCATCTTTGTCAAAAACTAGTTGGGTATAGGAGCACCTGGGTGGCTACGTTGGTTGAGCGTCCAACTTGGGCTCAGGTCATGATCTCACAGTTTGTGGGTTCGAGCGCTGTGTTGGGCTAACTGCTGTCTGAGTGGAGCCTGTTTTGGATCCTCTGTCTTCCTCTCTCTCTTCCTGTCCCCTGCTCACACTCTCTCTCTCAAAAATAAATAAACATAAAAAAACCCAGATGGGGATGCCTGGGTGGCTGTCAGTTGAGCATCCAACTTCTGCTCAGGTCATGATCTCATAGCTCATGAGTTCAAGCCCCATGTTGGGCTCTGTGTTGACAGCTCAGAGTCTGGAGCCTGCTTCGGATTCTGTCTCTGTCTCTGTCTCTGTCTGCCCCTCCCCAACTCATGCTCTGTCTCTCTCTGTCTCTCTGTCTCTCTCTCTCTCTCAAAAATAAATAAACATTAAAAAAATAAATAAGAAAATAAGAAATATCAGTATAATAATACCACTGATAAATAGAGGTAAATAATTTAAGGAAATAGTTAAAAGGGTTGAATGTGGTTGCTTCTGGGGAATGAGAATGAGAGATGTGTAAGGGTAGAACAAAAAACTGCATTTTTAAAAGTCTTAGAAAGTATTACTAGACTTTTAGAACTTTATAGCTATATTGCTTATAAAAATATAATTAGTAAATCTAAATTTTAAAAATAATTATTTTTTAGTGCAGTTTTCATCAACTCTGTCTGCACTTTGGAATTTTCTAGGAGAACTTTCTAAAATATCAGTTTTCAGGCCCACCTTATTATACCAATTCAGCTGGGTCTGGGCTTCAGGCATCAACATTCGAAACATATTTCCCAGGTGATTTGAATGTGTACCTGGGGTTGGGGATGGCTGGTTTAGAACATATATTATCAGTAGACCTTTGGTAAAATGTCAGCAGCAGTGAGAAAGGTAAAGCATGAAGCTCTTACCATCTTAAAGTCAACCAGCTTATTGGATATTGGTAGACCAGACACTTGGAAGGCCCTGCTTGAGATAAATCATACACAGCCTAAAATATTTGTAGATGGTGAAACAGAGAGAACTAAAGGGCATTAGAACTGCAGTTTATGGACTTCCAGGTCTATGTCATATGATTAAAACTAACAAGAGGCTATGACAATTTATATTTTCTAAGTCTAGAGAGAGAATAGAAGCAGAAGGGAAAGAAGAAAACAACTCCTTAATTTAGACTTATAGGATTTTTAAGACTGTACAATTCAGTGTTTTTTTAGTATATTCACAAGTTGTGCAATCATCACTACTAATGAATTCTAAAACATTTTCATCACCTCCCAAAGAAACTGTGTGCCCATTAGCAGTCATTCCCTATTCTCACCTTCTCCCAGGCTCTGATAACCGCTAATATATTTTCTGTCTCTATGGATTTGCTTCTTTTTACCATTTCATATAAACAGGATTGCACGCGATGTAGCCTTTTGTGTTTGGCTTCCTTCACTTTGCATAACATTTTCAAAGTTCAACCATGTTGTACCATACATTAGTACTTCATTATGGCTGAATAATATTTCATTGCATTGATATACCACGTGTTGTTTATCCATTCATTGGCTGATGGACATTTAGGCTATTTCCATTTTTGGTGACTGTGAATAATGCTGCTGTAAACATTTGTGTACAAGTCTTTTGTGCAGACATATGTTTTCATTTCTTTGGGATGTTTACCAGAGTGGAGTGCTGTGTCAAATGGCAGTTCTGTGTTCAACTTTTTGAGAAACTGTTCTGCTAAACAGTTTTCTACTACAGTGCACCATTTTACATTGCCACCAGCAATTTATGAGGATTCCCTTTTCTCTGCCTCTTTTGTCAACACTTGTTATTATCTGTCTTTTAAATTACTGCCATCCTAGTGGATATGAAGTGGTATCTCACTATGGTTTTGATTTGTATTTCCCCTGATTACTAAGGATGTTGGGCACCTCTTCATGTGCTTGTTGGTCATTTGTGTATCTTCTTTAGAGCAATGTCTATGAAGGTCCTTTGCCAAATGACCATCTCTGTTGCAACCTGCTGGGCAGGTCAAACCACAACCTTTGCTGCAATTGGTCCCAAACTATCAGGATTTCATCAATGACTGCCAGCTTCCTTATTTTTGACTCCAGCTTTCAACTCACCACTTAACAGTGAAAGCCAAATCTGTTTCCCAAACCAATCACATAAGATGCCCTGCTTCTTGGAGCACCTGCGTGGCTCAGTCAGTTGAGTGTCCGACTCTTGGTTTTGGCTCGGGTCATGATCTCATGGTTCATGAGTTTGAGCCCCGTGTTGGGCACTGTGCTGACACTGTAGAGCCTGCTTGGGATTCTCTCTCTCTTCTCTCTCTTCTCCTCCTTGCTCACTCTCTCTGTCTCTCTCTCTCAAAACAAACAAACAAATAAATAAACTTTAACAAGATGCCCTGCTTCTTATTAGCCCACCTTCAGCTTTTCCTGCCAGTAGCCCCCAATCAGACCTAAGAGACTGAATATGCAAATGGACAATGATCAGACCACATATAAAAATAGCACTTTGCCCTACAACCTGTAGCAAACAGTCTAGGAAACCAACCCCTTATCAACAATAAACAGCCCAGGAAGCTAGCCTCTGTAAATCGGACTTGCAGAAAGTCAGGTTGCTATCTCTAGTGACCATCCAGGATACTAAACAGTAACTTCTGTAACAACCAGCCCCAAATGGCCAGGACTTGATTAATAACTGACAAGCACCCTTCATTTTTAAAAAAATGCTTCTTTATTTTTGATAGAGAGCCAGAGCATGAGCGGTGGAGGGGCAGAGAGACAGGGAGACAGAGAATCTGAAGTGGGCTCCAGGCTCCGAGCTGTCAGCACAGAGCCGGATGCGGGGCTCAAACCCATGAACCACAAGATCATGACCTGAACTGAAGTCAGACACTTAACTGACTGAGACACCCAGGTGCCCAAGCCACCTTCATTTTTGTCCCTACTTCCAAATTAGGACCAAGGGGAAAAAGCTAAATTTGCTCCCCTAACCAGTTACCCAGGATGCCCCATTTCTAGTTGGCTTGCCTCCCCGTGCCAATGGACTCCAGTCAGGGCACACCTGAAGCCTTCCCTTTCGTTACTATAAAGCTTTCCCTCTGTCTGCCTTTGAGTCTCTGCCAAAAGCAAGTGACAATGTATGAAGCCTTTGCTATCACAAGCTCAGAATAAATGGCCTTTGCTTTTCTCATTTGGTCTGTCTTCATTTATTTCCACAGGGCATACCTGAAGTCTTTCCTTTTTTTTTTTTCCTACAAAACTTTCCCACTCCCCTGCCTGCCTTTGAATCTCTGCCAAACAGAACTGATGATGGCTGACTCCCTTGCTACAGTGAGCTCTGAATAAATCGACTGTTTTTATTCTCATTTGGGTGGTTTTCGTTCATTTTCACAGTAGGGTTGCCAGATAAAATATAGGATGCCCCATGAAATTTGAATTTCAGATAAACAAAAACAATTTTTAGCATAACTATGTCCCAAATATTGCATAACTGTGATTTGCTAAATCTAGAACCCTAAGCATATGTAAAAGTGTAACTCCACACAGAATTCTCTGAGAGGAGCATCTTAACACCAGGCAGCTGAATAAGTTTTGCTCAGTGGAGCCCTCTGGTTTGTTAAATGCCAATTAAATGACATTTCTATTTTCTGTTTTGTTGTGTTTCTGTACCAGAAAAGAGCTTATCCTCCAATAAGTGCATGCTTTGATTTGCCTTTATCAAGCTGGGAGACTTTCAAGTTCTGTCTGGGTTTCAGCCTCAGACAATACAAGGCATTTTCTTCTAGAAGCCCTTTGCTCCATGTGTGTTAATTAGAGTTGTTTCCACGGTCTCTGCTGCCAGTCTCCTCTGCTCTTCAGTGCCAGTAATGTCAATTCGGTTGCCCAAGTCCCTGAAGGTTCACGCAGCCTTCATCGCTGATTTATTTTTGTCCCGACCAGATGGCTCCAGGTTCCTGTGACTGCGCAGGAGTCTTTTGGATTATCCTGTTTTTCTTTCCCAGTGCCCAAGGTAAGGGTCGATCTTCAGGAAGCACATTTGTCAGCAAGATAAGGTATTTACCACGACTGCTGCCTGGACACCGTAACCAAAGTTGTTAGATTTAAAAATTTTTTTTAATTTATTTTTGAGAGTCAGAGAGAGACAGCACGAGCAGGGGAGGGTCAGAGAGAGAGAGATACAGAATCCAAAGATAGGCTTCAGGCTTTGAGCCAGTTGTCAGCACAGAGCCCGACGCGGGGCTTGAACCCACGAACCGTGAGATCATGACCTGAGTTGAAGTCAGATGCTTAACTGACTGAGCCACCCAGGTGCCCCAAAGTTTTTAGATTTAATACATGTTTTCATAAACTCCATAGCAAAAGTGGAAGGGCAGCAGCTGACAGGGATCCGAGAGAGGAAGGGGACTCCACAGGGGACACCAGAGACCCGACTTCACCTTTAAGGATGTGGGCATGAAAAAGATAAGCAGACTATGTTTTTTTTTTTTATTGTTTCTTTTTTTAAATTTTTATTTATTTATTTTTTTTACAAATAGTTTATTGTCAAGTTGGTTTCCATATAACACCCAGTGCTCATCCCCACAAGTGCCCCTCTCTGTGCCCATCCCCCTCCCCCCCACATCCATTAGTCCTCAGTTTTTGTCAGCATTCAAGAGTCTCTCATGGTTTGACTATCTTTAATGAAACTAATAAACGTGTGAAGGTAGGTGCAATGTTTAAAGAAACAATAAATCAAAAGTGACACATGCAATATTTCACCGTAAGATTAAGGAATTCATCCAAAGGGAATGCTAGGCTTTTATTAAAAGGTAATCTCCATATATTCCCACACAATGAAAGCTCTCTTACATCAGCCCAGGATAAAGCTGTATATCTCTGGTTAGTTCAGGTTTTGAAAACTTGAAAAACATGCAGGAAGCCATCCAATACAAGATTTGTAACATTAATTTATTTTATTTTATATTATTTTATTTTATTTTGAGAGAGAGAGAGGGTGCAAGTGAGTGAGGGGCAGAGATAGGGAGAGAGAGGAAGGGAGAGAGAGAGGGAGGGAGGGAAGCGGGGCTCACCCAGGGCTTGTGTTTTTTTACCCGAAGCAGAGCTGGAGCTCACCAGAAGTGGGGCTCGTGCTCACCCGATGTGGGACTCGAACTCACTAACTGTGACATCATGATCTGACTCGAAGTCAGATGCTTAACAACTGAGCCACCCAGGCGCCCCAGATTTGTGGCATTTAAACTTACACATGGGTGTGTGTGCACACATGCACACCAGAACACATATAAGCCAGGAATTATGAATTACTATTGTCAGGGGTTTCAGTCACTAAAACTGTTTATTGTTCAAAATGCTGAAGGACTCACAATTAACAGATTGTAGGATGACTGGTTCTCATTCCTAGATCTGTGCCTCTTCTAGCCTACCTATGCATTGCAGAAGCCAAGTGAACTCTGGAACAGCAGGGGGAGCTACTTGGCCTTTATCCTAGAGAAACCAATTCAGAAATTCCTGATTTTGGAGGGTCTAGCTAGACTACTCTGTGCCTTGTTTTGGCTGGCCTTAGGAAACTCAAAGGCTAATAATGTGCTTCCCTCGTAAGCCAATTAGAGACTTTTGCCTATAAAAGCAATTATGACACACTGCTGTCTGTGAAGAGTGCTGTATAGAGGCAAAAAACATGCACTGAGTGACTCTGGAAATACTTTCCTGATTTAATCTAGACCTTGAAAGCTGAGAAAGTCAGTGACAGATGAGTTCTGCATGTGTTTGGGGGTAGGGGTAGGGATGGGGAGGGAGATAGGGTACATTCAGAGTGAATAAAAGTAGAAGCCAGGAAGAACAAGGAATGTTAATAAAACTGGGAGCAAAGTGAATGTTTTGCAGCATGGTTGCAAGAGGGGATATGAGAGAATGAAGAATAGAAAGGCAATGCCAACTGGAGTGAACTGAAATAACAATAACAATCACTATAAATTTCCTGCTTTGGATTTGCTAAGTGCTTCTCACCAGTTATCACATATAAAGTACACAACTATCTGGAGTGGGTATTGTAATTCTTATTTTATAGGTGAGGAAACTGAGGCACAAAGAGTGTATATCATTCAAGGTTTCAACCTAGGGTATTGACCTGTAACACGTCATCTTGAGGAACTCTGTTGGGCACCAGAAGGAGCTAAGATGGAGGGTTCTGATTATCTGGTCAGTCTGACTCTGCCCCTCCACACCTTCATGCCTTCTTGCATTAAGTATCCTCACCCTCCTTTGCCCTTCCACAGTTTATTCATATTGTTAAGCTCCACCATGGCTATATTCTTGAAGTATTGGTTCATATGTGTATTGTATCTCCAGAACTCATATTGTTTCCTTGAAGCAAGGGATCTTGTCTGCCCTTTTGTAACTTCCCCAAAGCAGGGAGCTTAACACACACACAATGGTTAATTAATTGATTAGGATTCCACTAAACATTTCATGTAAGTTCCTTTCTACTTGTAAACACTTCTTGAGTGCCTGATTAAACACCTTCATCATCAACTTCACCTGGGAAGGCAGCTTTTCTGCGCCTGAGCAGGATGCAGTGCTGGGCCCTGGAACTTTGGTGATCTCACTCAATTTCAGTTTTCTTTAGGTGTGTAATGTATGTTCCCATTTTTCAAGATAAGGAAACTGAGGCTGATAGAGGTTAGGTAATGTGTCAAAGTGCTAGAGTAAGCAGTTAGTTAGGTTTTTGAAAAAAAATTTAAATGTTTATTTCAGAGAGAGAGAGAGACAAAGCATGAGCATAGGAGGGGCAGATAGGGAGACACAGAATCTGAAGAAGGCTCCAGGCTCTGAGCTGTCAGTACAGAGCCGGATGTGGGGCTCGAACCCATGAAGTGTGAAATCATGAACTGAGCTGAAGTCACTTAACCGACTGAGCTACCCAGGCGCCCCACAGTTAGTTAGGTTTTAACTGGATTCCTGGAGGCTGGCGAAGGTGGAGTCATGGCCAGCTATAGGGAAAATTAGAGACCTGTCCTGGCAGCTGCAAAAACAAAGCTACAAGAAGCCGGATAAAACCACACAGGCCCAACGCGCAGAAAGCCAGAAATCCTGACCAAGTATTGTAGAAGAGGCATGAAACCCTGCGCATGAGAAATCCCATCCCCAAGTAATAAATATTCTTTTGTCTCTGCAGAAAGGGATTCTCTAGTGTCTTCTATGCTTTTCTTTTTTTTTTAAATATATATATATTTTTTAATGTTTTATTTATTTCTAGGAGAGAGAGAGAGACAGCGTGAGCAGGGGAGGGTCAGAGAGAGAGGGAGTCACAGACTGAAACAGGCTCCAGGCTCTGAGCTGGCAGTCAGCACAGAGCCCGACGCGGGGCTCGAACCCACAAACCGCGAGATCATGACCTAAGCGAAAGTCGGACGCTTAACCGACTAAGCCACCCAGGCGCCCCTTATAATATATATATTTTTTATTTATTTCTAGGAGAGAGAGAGAGAGAGCGTGAGCAGGGGAGGGTCAGAGAGAGAGGGAGACACAGAATCTGAAACAGGCTCCAGGCTGAGCTGTCAGCACAGAACCCCGTGGGGGGCCTGAACCTACAAAGCGACACTTAACCTACTGAGCCACCCAGGCGCCCCGTATGATTTTTTTAAGTCATTGTCAAGTTGGTTTCCATACAACACCCAGTGCTCATCCCCACAAGTGCCCTCCCCCATGCCCATCACCCCCTTTCCCCTCTCCCCCACCCCCATCAGCCCTCAGTTTGTTCTCAGCATTCAAGAGTTTCTCATGGTTTGCCTCCCTCCCTCTCCCCAACTATTTTTCCCCTTCTCCCCCATGGTCCTCCTTTAAGTTCCTCCTAAAAAGACAGCCTCTTTAACAGATGGTGCTGGGAGAACTGGACAGCAACATGTAGAAGAATGAAACTAGATCATTTTTTCACACCATACACAAAAATAAACTCAAAATGGATAAAGGACCTGGATGTGAGACAGGAAACTATCAAAACCCTAAAGGAGAAACCAGGAAACAACCTCCTTGACCTCCACCGCAACAATTTCTTACTTGACACATCCCCAAAGGCAAGGGAATCAAGAGCAAAAATGAACTATTGGGACCTCATCAAGATAAAAAGCTTCTGCACGGCAAAGGAAACAATCCATAAAACTAATAGGCAACCGACGTAATAGGAAAAGATAGTTGCAAATGACATATCAGATAAAGGGCTGGTATCCAAAATCTATAAGGAACTCACCAAGCTCCACACCTGATCGTTGTTTTAAATTGTGGTTCAGGTGGGGCACCTGGGTGGCTTAGTCAGCTAATCATCCGACTTCAGTTCAGGCCATGATCTCATGGTTTGTGGGTTTGAGCCCGGAGTCAGGCTCTGTGCTGACAGCTCAGAGCCTGGAGCCTGCTTCCGATTCTGTGTCTATCCCTCTCTCTCTCTCAAATATAAATAAAAATATTTTTAAAAAATTTAATTGTGGTTCAGCCATATCACTTCTATCTGCTTTGATTAGATCTCGGGATGTGACCTCTTCTTCTTTCTTTTGGGGTGAATTCTTCTGTCTTGTCATTTTGTCTAGGTCACTGTTGTGTGTGTGTGTCTGTCTGTCTGTCTGTTAGGAAAACCTGTTCCATTTCCTGCCCCTGAGAATAATGGCTGTGTTAAGAAGAGGTCCTACACTATTCAGGGCCTGGTGCTTCAGGAAGTGCTTCAGAGTGTGTACTCTGCTGTTGTGTTTTGGTTGGTCAGTGGACTTGGTGCATGTACAGGGTTCATGCTGGTCTTCTGGGCAAGGGTCCTGCTGCTCTGGTTCTCAGGCAGACTTGCCCTAGTAAAGATGCATCTGAAAGGTGCAGGGGGGTGGGACTTGGTATAAGTGGCTCCAGCCTCCACTGGGGGTACTGTGTTGCTCACTGATGTCTGTAAGTGCTGATGAGGCAGAGCCAGGGGGCGGGGGGGGGGGGGAGGTATGGAATGGCATCACCGCACTCTCTTGTCCCCAGAACGCGGAGTTCATGCCCACCGCTGTTCAGGAAGCCCTCGCAGCATAGCGAACGATCTCCTCTGTTGTGTTCCCAGCTTCCATCGGATCTCCGCCTTCACCCTGTCTGTGTCTGGTGCTTGCTGGGTGCCACAGTATTCTTGTGTTTTATCTCAAGTTCATGGCTAGGTTTCAAAACTACAAATTTTACGGACCCGGTATGGCACAGACCCACAGTGGTCCTCTGGGGGAGAGTCTCACTATACTGCTGGTTTGTCCCAGAAAAGCAGTTACACGATTGTGCAGAGTCCCTGAATATATGATAAAGCACATCAAAAAGCTGGCACCAAGGTTTGCTGCTCTCAGTGGGTGTCTCTGTTCCTATGCTAATGAAGAGCGCATCCCATTGGTGTCTGCCTCCTCTTCCCCCTCCTCCCCACTGAGAGGCTGTGCCACCTTTCACATGCACTCCAAGAAGGGGAACTGTCTCTCCCAGTACGACCCAGGGGATCCTCAAACCATGCTGTCTGCTCCCAGGCCTCCACTCTCCTTTCCCACCAGAGCCCTACTATGCCCCCCAGGCTCCACCCAGCAGTGGTGCAGACTTATAAATCTTCAGACTTTGAGCTCTGCTGCTTGTAAAAACGATTATCAGCAACTTTAGTTTTCCTAGTCAGTGGTTTTGGGGAAATGTTATCTTGTGCAATCCCCTGTGCACTGCTTTCTCTCTGTCTCTCTATCTCTCTCTCTCCTCTCACTGAGATCAAAGCTCCCTCCCCTCCGCAACAACCACAGTTCTTTTTCTCCCTGAAGTCATGTCTCAGCACCTCCTACCTTCCACAGTGTGTCTTCTTTTCTCCCTCTAGTTCTGCAGCTTGTTCTCTCAGCATTCAGACTGATTTCTTGGGTGTTCAGAATGATTTGATATTTATCTAGCTATGTTCAAGGGATGGGGGAAGTACAGGGGATCCCCTACAGCTCTGCTATCCTAGCTCCTCTTTCCTTAATTCACTTTTTTAATGTTTTTTATTTATTTCTAGGAGAGAGAGAGAGAGAGAGAGAGACACCGTGAGCAGGGGAGGGTCAGAGAGAGAGGGAGTCACAGATTGAAACAGGCTCCAGGCTCTGAGCTGGCAGTCAGCACAGAGCCCGACGCGGGGCTCGAACCCACGAACCGCGAGATCATGACCTAAGCGAAAGTCGGACGCTCAACCAACTAAGCCACCCAGGCGCCCTTCCTTAATTCATTTTAATAAACTTTCCCACTTGCCCCACTCAACCATTGTGTCTGGTCTTTCCTTGAATTCTTGCAACAAGACCAAGAGCCTTTGGTAACATGCCAAGGATGAGCGGGGTGAAGGCCTCAGGGCCCAGGGATCTCCCCTATCCACCTGACAACAAAAGAATAACCCAAAGACATATTGTTAATTACTATCACACTGATTTTCTTGAATGCAAAACACTAATAATAGACTGATTTTATCTAACTATGCATTTATCTAAAAGAAAGATGAGAGAGGAAAGAAGGAAAACTACAGCAATATTTGGAAATGGTAAACATTGCTTTCCTGTTTTTGGGTAAGCTGGCAACCAGCAAATGGTCAATTGGCCCTTGGACAGTAGACTGGATCCTTAAGGAAAACGAGTTTAGATATTTATGGATTCCCAGATGACCTTGGGAATTTAACTATGAGGAATGCGTGATAGGCTGTATCTGTGCTACATCTGTCATCACTGTCTTCTCCAACTACCCCTGACAGTCACTCAGCACCCATCCGGGTTGACCATAAGTGCTGAAGGTTCCTTCTGATGCTGATCATGAGTTAACTGTTGCTGTGGGATCACGACTATGCAGCAGTATTTAAGAACCTGGATTTTAGGTGGTGAGGGAGAGCAAAAAGCCCAAGGACAATCATCATAATAAGTAATATTGGAATCCACTGCATGTCCAATTTCTTAGTTTGCCTAAACCCAACCAGGAGAGCAATTACAAGGATTAATTTGGTCAATATTAGCGAAGCAAGTGGCTTTTTACTTAATGGATTGTTCCGTTTCTCCTATGATATTTATTTGGTACAATAAGATGTGTTACCTATTGCCCAGACTCCACTTAGGCTGGCGAGCAAATAAAACTTCTGTCTGATAGGGGTGCCTGGGTGGCTCAGTCGGTTAAGTGTCTGACTTTGGCTTAGGTCATGATCTCACAGTTTGTGGGTTCAAGCCCCACATCGGGCTCTTTGCTGACAGCTAGCTCAGAGCCTGGAGCCTGCTTCAGATTCTGTATCTCTCTCTCTCTCTCTGCCCCTCCCCTGCTCATGCTGTCTCCCTCTCTGTCTCACAAATAAATAAAAACATTAAAAAAATAAAACTTCTGTCTGATAAATTTATGCTCATCTATTATACTTCTAATACTTGAGCTATTTCTTTTGCTCTTTGAGCCAGTATGGTATAAATTATGGATAACATGATCTAGTTACGGAACTCCTAGCCAGAGTATAAACCTTGCACTAATCAGTGAAATAGTGTCTTGGATACCTCCTGGTAAGGGAATATATCAAAACACTAATAAAATGGGAGCACAGGGAGGTTCAGTTTTGAATGCTTGGAAAGACTGAATGAGTACACCCAAAGTGTATGGCATATTTTAATGTGGCAAGCATAGGAAATCCATCTGATTACACCAAAAGAACATCCCAGGGTGCACACTGAAGAAGCACAAATGTATTATTTATGGTATCACTGATACTACCTTTCATGTACTCATGAGTGCATACCTTGGAGTTTAAATGCAGTACTTACAGTTAAAAGGACCTGAAAGGGTCCTTTCCAATTCAGTTCTAAGATGGAGTTTCACTGGTGTCTCTTCTCAGTAACCCCAGTCTCCCAAAACCCAATCATGTAAGGGTGTATCTGGGGGTATTCTCTTTGAGAGTGAAGCTTGCACCTATTGAACATATGATATCATTTTTGACAATATTTGATAAGCTTATAGTTCCTCCTGGAATCATTTTATATTAAGGTCTCTGAGGATTTTGAGATGAAGATTACATTATCATTATAGCTAATGGTTAGATTTTAAGTCAGAGGAAATGAAACTTTTGTGGAAATTTTGATGATTTTGAGTTTTAAAAGATCATTAATTCATTCAATTCTGCCAAAGTTTTACAGGTCAGTATGGACAAGGAAGTTTTTATTTTAATGGAAGTACCTTACACAGTTTCTTAAATATTTCACCTATAAAGTGAGATTCTTTATCACTGGTGAGTAATGAATATACTATCCAGGGGAAAAACCAAAATCTATCTATTATTAGTATTTGTCTGTTTGTTTTGGCCACATAGTATTAGCCTTTTAGCAGGGGAAGACTTCGATCCAAGCATAAACTAACAAACCATTACTAAAGCGTTGTAAGGATGGAAAACTTTTCCTCTACCCTATTATGTTCATTGAATGGGGCATGTGAACTAAACTGACAAAAGACAGATTAGCAAGAGAAAAACCAGTGTATTTTTTTTTTTTTTACCTGTGCAGTGTACATACATGCAGAAGTGCTTAGTGATAAGTAACTCAGAAGGGTGGTTAGAATTGGGAGGCTTATATACCTAACTTAGTAGGGAAAAGGAGAGGGGAAAAGGCTCTTATGAGAAGAACAAATAGTTTTCTTTAGGAAAGACAAATGGGTGTTAGGAGAATAAATGGGAAATAAGAAAGTTTGTGATGTCTGTTTATGCAGATGCAAGTGGTCTTTCCCTCTTCTTTATGGCCACGAAACTTCTTTGGAAAGGGGATTTATGCTAGGTTTGTTCTTGGTCTCTCTCCTGGGAGGAAATCTGAAGAGGGAATTTATGGCAGCCTCATTTCCCAGAAGTTGCTGCTTTAAGTCAGGTAACAGAAGCTCTGTGAGAACTTTCTACATCTGTTGATTTTCAATTGCCTTCAGCTCAAAATAATTTTTATGCCAAAGTAGCAGATTTTGGGGCAACATATTCTAATCCCCTTCAGTGTTGTTCAAAATTTTGTTTTTGGGCTGAAGGGTAGCAGAATATGCCACCCCAAAATATGCCTCTTTAGCATGCAGATTATTTTGAACTGATTTTTTTTAAGAAAAAGAAGACACAGAGGAATCTCTGAAAACAGAGTTGAAGTTACTTTTTTGTAAGGGAAATTTGCATTTGTAAAGGAAATCTCCATTTGTAAGAGTGTCTCCTTCTTTGTACCAGGAAGAAAAGGATGACTACATTTCAAGAAACTCTCATCAATAGAGACCACGCCTGACTTAAATCTGTATAACTTCCTTACTGTATTTTTCTTGGTAACCTTCCATAACTGCTCCCCCCAATACCTTTCTATTGTCGTTAGCCAAAGATGGTATATAAGCTGGTGGCTTGGGCCATTTCGGAGAATTTTATTATTTTTCTGGATATCTCCCATGTATATGTGAGTTATACATATTATTAAACTCCTGTTTTTTTTCTCTTATTAGTCTATCTTTTATTACAGGGAGGTCTCAGCCAAGAATCTATAAGGGTAGAGGGAAAATTATTTTTCCTCTCCTATAGAACGATTGAGTAAAACCCATTTGCAAATGTTCAAATGGTTTTTAAGACAGGGTTCTGAGCTTTACTTTTCTTTATAGCTTTTCCTTGGTTACGATAATTATCGGGCAAGATTTGGGCCCCTTTCTGGAATAAAATTTCCTCACCAATATTTTTGTAAAATTTGAACCCCTTTATCCTTACTATTGTGAATAATTTCACTGAGAAAACATTAAATGTCTGGAGATGGTCTCTGGAAACATTAACCAGCCATCTTGGGAACATCAATGCCTATCATTGTGATGAGGAATAGAAGCAGAAAAATATTCACTTTTAGTCTGGAAGGCTGACCTATAGTCTGCATAGTTGCAATAAGGATCAAATACGCGCTAGTTGCTGAATTCCTAAAGGGTCTCATGATTGCCTGTAAATCTCACTGATAGTTAACATCAAACTGAATGAGAAGCACCAGAGAAATCTTGCGAAAGTAATTTTGTGAGTAGAAATTCAAAGAAAACCTTTATGATCTAATACTCTCTGCATGTTCACTCCCCCTTGAGCACGAAGCATATAACTACCAGCTTCATACACAAATGTGTAGCTCTTTCTGCCTATTGTTTCTGTCTCCATGCTGCTTAAATAAACTTACCAAGTTGCATGGCAAAACATCTCAAGAATTCTTTCTTAACCATTATGCTCAACTATCCTGCAACAATTGTACAGGTAACAGTTTTGAGATGGCCACTATTTCTTTTCTTCTCAGGGGGAAGATTATCATATTTGAATGAGACTTTCAGGATTCATGAAATCACATTAAGCAAGTCCCTTCCCCCGTCGGACCATTATGCCTGCTTCATTATAATATTTAAAGTCTTTGCCTTAGGAGTAGCATAAGCTTCATTAACATAACATAGGATGCAGGTATAAGCATGTTTTTTACTTAGGCCTGTGCAACCTTATGCCCACATTTCCATGCTCTGAGAGCCAGTATAAGCCAGATGGTGTCTTGGGCTCCTTATCTCAGGTAAGGAATGCAGGGTCTTGCTTACTTTTGAAACAGCACTAGGAGTTTTTACCACTGATTTGGTCTCTGATATGGTTAGGCTAGAGACTTGTAAGCTTTTGCATTCTCTTTATTCCCTTAAAATCCTTAACGACTGAGGTTTTGCATTTCTTTGTAATTCTGATACCTCCTAGGAAGTTTTGCAAGAAGTGTGCTTGGACAAGTAGGACATAGATCATGGGAAATAGTTGGGGGCCTCAAATGACTTCTTTTGCATCACAAAAGCTGTATCTTATCTTTTTTCTGGAATTCTCTAACTATTTCTGCTTACAACAGTCTTATGATTTTTGAGGAAGTTTGCTTTTGTAGGAGGAACTTAGATCAGTTAAGAATGCCCAAAGTTGAGCTTGCTACAAGGCCTGCTCAGAGGAAGAAAAGGTCTAATGTCATATTATAGCAGGATTCTCTCACTGAGAGATGGGACACCCAGGCTTTCTTTGTCTAGGAAGCAACTTTATTCATGCTGGCACAGGCTCAGTGGGCTAAGACCCCAAAAAGGCTGAGCCCCGAGTGCAGTGGGGTGTAGCCTTTTATGCAATTCTACTTTTTTGTCTCCCATATATGGTGACACATATAGTCTGTGGACACAGTCAAAGTTACAGAGGTGAGTCAGAGCTATGTATAAGTATATAGGAGTTGATTGGGTCACGTTACAGGTTGCCTTCCTTTGTTCTGAGAAGGTCTCTACCACATTCCTTAGGGAGGGGCTCTACCACAATATGAACCCCATATTCATATTGGGGTTAGACAACTCATAAATGGTTGAGGTCTAGCAATAGTATCTGAATGCAAGATAGGTCTTGAGCACCTGCTCTTTTTTGTTTGTTTGTATGGTCTTGTTTTTTTTCCTGAAGACCAGTGTTCCTTCCAGTGTTCTAATCATTAGAATGGAATGCAGGTAAATTGACAGGTATTGATATCATGATAATATGTAATTTTTTAATGTTTATTTTTGAGAGAGAGAGAGAGAGAACACAAGCATCAGAGGGGCAGAGAGAGGGAAACACAGAATTTGAAGCAGGCTTCAGCTTTGGAGCCTGATGTGGGGCCTGAACCCATGAACCATGAGATCATGACCTGAGCCATTGGATACTTAACTAACTGAGCCACCCAAGTGCCGCTATATCATGATAGTATTAACTAAACAGTAATTGGGTTGTATTCTTTGTTTTTCAGTAATAGCAAATCTACCTAGCATCCTTGAAAATGGAGGAGATGGCCATATATACAAATACTTGACATATATAAACTACATCTACCAACAATATACCTTGCCCTACATTTAGCAGAGAATGTTATACACAGTTCCAAACTCTTTTCTATAGACATCTCTTTATTTATTTACATTTTAAATGTTTATTTTTGAGAGGGAGAGAGAGAGAGAAAGCAGGAGTGGGAGGGGGCAGAGAGAGAGGGAGACACAGAATCTGAAGCAGGCTCCAGGCTCTGAGCTGTCAGCACAGAGCCTGATGTGGGACTCGAACCCACGAGCTGTGAGATCATGACCTGAGCCGAAGTCAGTTGCTTAACAGCTGAGCCACCCAGGTGCCCCAGACATCTCATTTTTTAGAAACTGGCCAGCAGTATAGTGGTTCATTTGATTTGATTTACCCCTTTTCAAAATCTCTTCCCTCAGTTACACTGTAGCTGTTCCTGACCCTTCTGTCATCATGCCTGTTTGTAAGATCCCACTTTCAGGTCATTGCTTCAAATGTGCTGTAGGAAGGAACTAGACATACAAGCTTGTTAGTAGGCCATGTGTGGGGAGGAATTCCAAATCTGAATCAGGGCCCAAGGCGATGAAACAGTTCAGCTTTGGAGCATGGGCTGTGTTAATTGATATTTCTGAGATCTACTGTTTTGCTTGCATGATTTCTGCCTTCCACTTTGGTGGAGGTGGCTGTCATGTTGACACCTCAGGGGGACATCACCGCAAACCTTACTTCCACCAGTCTTGTGCAAGGTCCTTGTCTGGGACTATCAAAGAAACACATGACTCTAGATTCTTGGGAACTCAGTCTCATTCGGGATAGTGAATCCTCCTAAGAACAAGGCAACACAACACACATTCATCACATATGAAGTGGTTGATACTGAAGGAACATATTATAAGGATTTCCTGGAAGAGATATGGGTAGAATCAATTTTCTTTTGAAAGAGTGACAGATATATGTAGGGGAGGAAAAATTTCTCCTTATTCCTTTCTAGGTTCTTTGCCTGGACTAATGATTATATTGACAGAAGGCAGATTAACAGGAAAAAACAAATTTCATAAGTATAGGAATCCCATAAAAATATGAGACCCAAAGGGTAGCCAGGTCATTGAGGCTTATGTAACATTTTGAGTTAAGGAAAGAGGTAGGCATCTGTGGATACAAAGGAGAAAAAGTCCTTTCACAGGAAGGTGAAAGAAGATGGTTGGAGAAGAAAGGTTGTCCTGTTATATAGATGGGTTTCTTAGGTAAAAGGTATCTCTGGTAATAGCTCTCTTTCTAGTGCAGGCCAACTATCCAATGTGAATTTAGGCAGCTGAGGAGGAGGTAAAGAGCTTTTCCTGAATCTGCTGGGTTTTGATTGCCTTTAAGTTAAAATAACCCTTATTCCAGAGAGATATTTTTTGGGGTGGCAAAATCACTCTTTCAAAGGCTTTGGTGAGAGCTGTTGAAATATAATTTCCAGAGAAATGTAAAATCATGACTCTCATACAGATATAAAAGTCAACACGTGTTAAGGAATTAATTTTACTCCTATTAAAGGGAACCAGAACCTTACAGTAGTTAAAGCAGTAAAAACAGACGTTATTCAGGAACTATTACATTAGGGAAAAAGAGACCTCAGTATAGAAGTGAGCTCAATTCTAAATACAACAAAGGCAACTGGGATTTATAGCCTAGGTACAGAATGAGGGCATCAGTGGATGGAAAATTACTGAGAGGAGACATCAAGGGTAGAGAGAGTCTTACTAAATTGAGCTAATAGGATTCTTACTGAAAGCAGGCCAGGAGGATGGGATATCAAGGCTGGGGAGATTCTCACTAAAATGATCTAGGAATCTTGCTACTACTGAACTATGCAGGTCTCCGAAGGATGTCAAGGCCTAGCTGAGAAGAGGGCTCAGGGAAACTTGACCAAAGTTTGGTCAAGGAGAGTCTTTGTCACTTCTGTCATGAGAGAACCAGGCAGATTTTATAATTGGTTCAAAGGAAAAGTCAAAACTGTACAGATTTATATGAAGTAAAAGAACATTGAGACAAGTTGCAAAGGTCCACAAAAATTGTTTTGCCACAGAAAGGAGGAAGTTAATTAGAATTAATGCCAAAAAGGACAGCATTTCCATATCTATCAGTTACCTACAGGTTACAAAGAATTGCAGAATACCTCAAAGATAATGACTAGGGGTAGAATCTGATAACCCTGGAAGACATGCTATAGGTGATATAGAGCTTTCCATTGAAACACAAATATTTCTCTATAAGGAGCTTTGGGCAAGGTGAATGGAGCAGTTAAGAGCAGAGACATTAAAAGAGGAGGAATTTAGGAAGAGTAAGAAAGCCATTAAAGGTTAATCCACTTAGTTGGACTTGCAATATGATCAGCAGGAGATGCGGTGGTTTTTTTCAGGGTGAAAGAGAAGGTTTCATTTCAGATTCTCTAAATCTTTAATGCATGGAGATCCCGTGTCTGCACATTTGATCCTAATGGCTTTAGGATTCCTATCAGCTGATTTTAGCTGCTTCTAGTTCCTGTGGTACAGACCTTTTCACGGAGCCATGTCTTCTCTGAACTTGTTCTTTATGAGGGTTTTGAAAACCTTTGGACAGCTTTGATCTGTACGGGTGGGGTGGGGAGAGAAAGATAATGAGAGATTTGGTTTATTTCTGTGTTGGCGTTTATTTTTAATGTTTATTTTTTGAGAGAGAGAAAGGGGGAGGAAGAGAGAGTGTGAGCCGGGGGGGGGGGCAGAGAGCGAGGGAGGCACAGAATCCAAAGCAGGCTCCAGACTCTGAGCTCTCAGCACAGAGCCCAATGCGGCGTCCTAACCCATGAACCATGAGATCATGACCTGAGCTGAAGTCAGATGCTTAACCAACTGAGTCACCCAAGTGCCCCTGCTTTTATTTTTAAAATAACTCTGTACTCCTTGTAAAGTTTTCCCTCAGAACAGTTTTTCCTGTGTACATTTTTCCCCTCTCATCATTTTAATGGCTGCAGCTTTATCTGGTGAGGCCAAAGGAATGGTCAGAACTTCATGAACCACCTGCCAGAATAGAGGGACCAAATTATGTAGTAGGGACCCCTAGGGGGGATAGTAAAGTGAGAGGAGGAATGGGGATACTGGTAAGCACGGTGAGGGGCAGGGAATGTGGGAGAGACATAAAAGACAAGAGAACTAGGAAGGGCTTATCATGACAAATGATTTAGTCAGGAAATGGGAGCCAAAATTCCATTCCTGCTAGAACATTTTGCTTAAAATGTTTTTGGATGCACCTATAAGGGAGGAAAAGGTTTTCCTTGACCCTCTTAGGGTCCCTGGCTAGGTCTGAAAATTAAATGGACAAAGTCAAATTAACAGGAGAAAAGCATACAAGTCTATCTGATATATGTTTATATGGCATGGTGCTGGAGGCCGAGCCGGCTCCAGCAGGTCCAGGGGTCCCTGAAGGATGGACGGTGTCGGCGAGAGAGAGAGTGAGAGAGCCCCGTGATTCTTTCTGATCACCAGGCAGGCATCTCTGTCCTGTCGGTTTTGGTGTCTATATTTATAGGATAAATGAAAACATGACATCAGAAAAAGGAAATTTTACAATGGATAACTCTTTGTGATAAGAAACTTTGGAAAGTGTACAGAAGCAGGTTTTACAGAAATATTCTTGCAGAACTATTCCAATTATAGTGAGGTTAAGTAAATCTTATAACTAAAGATTTAGCAGGGTATTCTTAGTAAAAGACAGGATACATATTTGTTCTCAGTTAATAACGCTAAGGTTAGGTCATAGGTTAAGTGTATAGATGGGCTAAGAGTCATTCTGTCTGGCTCTCAAATGAATGTTTCTGAGTTGGTTAATAAGTTGATTGTGGAAACCTATTTGATGCTGAATGTGTGAACACCATGGAGGCCCTAAATGTGTCAGCCTTTTGTTTGTGGGTAATGTTTTAGCTACTCTTATCTATCCTCATCCCAGCCACCTGTAAGGGAGGGTGTTTGCAGAAAGTAGGCCTTGGGGAAGGGACTGCCATACATCACCAATTAGGAGAAGGTGTAAGTATTAACTTAAGTTCTGCCCTTATCTGTACCTTAACTCTAAATTAGGCTCTTTGTCTCGGGGCCAGGCTCAGTTGTAATTCTTGTGTTCTTAACCCCCTAAGTCTTGGATCTGCAAGGCCCTTAGGAAGAGCCTTTTGACAATCATCCATAGAGCTTTCATCTAAAATCTCTCTTGTAAAGGCAGGAATATGCTTTTCCTTATGAGGTATCTCTGTTCAGAATATTGGTCTGATACGGAATATTGTGAGGCCTGGTCAATACCAGCACAACATGAGTCAGTAGTAGCAGGAGATACCAGTTTTCATTTCTCATGGCAGTAGCTGTGCAAACACTGCCATTTCCTTGCTGTGACTGCCATCCATAGAGGCCAGTGCGGCTCCCGGCAGCATGGGAGCCTTTATGAGGCCTGACCTAACAGGCCTGAATATTTTTATGCTAGGTTTGATAAGAAGTAGACCGTTGTAAAAAAATAGGATAGGCAAGGAGTATGAAATTAAGTGAGGCAAACTGAGGGAAACTTAGCAAGGCTTGTTCTTTCAGATTCTTCTCAGCATCCTTTTGTCTTCAGATATAAGGATGCTCCTTTCCTCTGGGTATAGGGCAGGCACCTCTCACATGAGAGTCTTATGACCTGTTTTAGGGGAGAAGGACAAGTGATGGTGCTTTTGCTATATTTTCAAACTCCTTCAGCTTGAAATATTCAATATGCCAAGGTACCATATTTTGGGGTATTGTGTCCTGATCCCCATCACAGCCAAAAATCTTTATTTCCTTTTTTATGAAACATTTTTGTTATAAAATTATCTTTATATTTCCTTCTATAATAGAATTCCCACAGAAACGTTATGTTTTATGGGATTTGAAGGAATATTTATGAATACTCATTGATTCATTTTTAAGTGAGATATAATCGACATGTAATTATATGTTTAAAGTGTGCAGTGTGTTGATTTGGTACATTCATAAATTGCAATGTGATTACTACTGTAACATTAGCTAATACCTCTATCATGCCACATAATTATCATTTTTTTGTGGTGGCAACATTTAAGATACAGTCTCTTGGCAATTTGAAGCATATAATACAGTATTGTTGACTATAATCACTATGCTGTGCATGAGATCTCCAGAACTTATTTATTCTACATAATTGTAGCATTGTACCCTTTGACCAATTTCTCCCCACTTCCCCCCCAACCCCAGCCCTGGTAACCACCATTCTACTCTCTGTTCCTATGAGTTTGGCTTTTTTAGGTAACACATGTAACTGAGATCATAGAGGACTTGTTTTTTCTTACTTACCTCACTTAGTATAATGTCCTCAAGATCCATTCATATTGTTGCAAATGCCAGGATTTTCTTCATTCTCATGGCTGAATGATATTCCATTGTATATATAGAATATATATATTTTTATCCATTCATCTGTTGGTGGCCACTTGGGTACTTTCCATATATTGGTTATTATGAATAATGTTGCAATGAATATGGAGGTGCAAATATCTTTTCAAGATCCTGTTTTCATTTCCTTCAGATATATACCTAGGAGTGGGATTGCTGGATCATATAGTAGTTTTATTTTTTTAATGTTTATTTATTTATTTTTGAGAGAGAGAGAGACAGGGTGCAAGCAGGGGAGGGTCAGAGAGAGAGGGGAGACACAGAACCTGAAGCAGGCTCCAGGCTCTGAGCTGTCAGTACAGAGCCCAATGTGGGGCTTGAACTCACAAACTGCAAAATCATGACCTGAGCCAGAGTTGGACACTTAGCCGACTGCGCCACCCAGACACCTCATGGTAATTCTATTTTTAGTTTTCTAAGGAAACTCCATACTATTTTTCACAATGGGTGTACCAATTCCCACTAATAGTGCATGAGGGTTCCCTTTTTGCCACATCTTTGCCAACACTTGTTATCTCTTCTTGATGATAGCCATTCTAACAGGTGTGAGGTGATAGGTCGTTGTGGTTTTGATGTGCATTTCCCTGATGACTGATGTTGAGCATCTTTGCATGTACCTGTTGGCCATTTGGATGTCTTCCTTGAAAAAATATCTGTTCTGTTCTCTCCATTTTTACATTAAATTGTTTGGGTTTTGTTATTAAGTTGTAGGAATTCTTTATATATTTTGGATATTAATCTCTTATGAGATATATGACTTATAAATATTTTTCTCCCATATCTTAGGTTACCTGGGTCATTTTTGGTTAGATGACATTTCTCTTTTCTTTTTTTGTGAGTAGTGCAGGAAAAGCAGCATGAAACTCAAATATAAAGCCAGAAGGCTCAAAAGCCACACTGTGTGGCTCTATTTAGACAATGGTCACAGGGTACTGTTGGTGTTCAGATGACATCCAATAAATACTATGGTCAGTTTCAGTTTGAGCTCACAAAGACTCTGTCCTTGACCAAACTTTAGTCACGCCCCTCTGAGACCTCTTTTCAATTAGGCCTTGTCCTTGGGCCCTTTCTTCTGTTTGCCTAGTCCAGTTGCAATAAGAATTCTGCTAAGTTAGTTTAGAGAGAATCCTCACTCTTTTTTTTAAGATTTTATTTTTAAGTAATCTCTATACCCATCATGGGGTTTGAACTTACAACCCTGAGATCAAGAGTTTCATGCTCTACCAACTAAGCCAGCTGAGAATCTCTACTCTTGCTATCTGATCATTCTGGCTTACCTTCAGTAAGAATCTTGTTGAGTTAGTTTCACAAGAATCACCCTACCCATCATTTTTCCTTTGAGTAATTTTCCATGTACTGACCCCTCATTCTGCTCATTGGTTATAAATCTCCACTTGTCCTTGTTATATTTGGAGTTGAGCCCAATGTCTCTCCTCTATGGTGATAGTCTTGACACACTTGAAGGGGTCCAGAATAAGCTACTGTGGCACAAAAATTATTTTGAGAGGAAGGCATCTGAGTTCCTGAAATCTCTTATCTGCCTGAAAGCAGAGCATCCCAAAAGAGCTCAACTGTCATAAATCTCCCTTCCTGGGAGCCACAAGGGATGACTGGCTTTTATCACTGGAGATGGGAAGTCTCCACAGGATGCCCGAACAGATGTCATAAAACTACCATATCTCCTATCTGTTTTCCTAAGGGCCTATTTATCTTTCCAAAAAGTCATTTGTTTTCCTGTAAATACTCTTATCCTCTACCCCTTCCCCTATTAAGATGGTATGTAAGCTCCAAATTTTAAATGTCTCCTTAAGTCATATTTTTCTGTGATGTACAAACAGGAATAAAAATCTGGTTTTACTCTTGATAATCTGTTATAGGAGAGGAAAACAAGATCTATTTCTTCTACCCATCCTAGGTTCATTGGCTGGGGTTCTACAAATTAGACTGACAAAAGCACAATAACAAGAGAAAAACATGTAGAAGTTTATTAATGTGTACCTTTGAAATACACTTGGGAGAATACTCATTGATGATTAATTCAGAGGGGTGGTTTGAACTTGGGCTTATATGGCATCTTAACAAGAGAACAACAGGGTCGCCTGGGTGGCTGTTGGTTGAGCATCCGACTTCAGCTCAGGTCATGATCTCGAGGTTCGTGGGTTCAAGCCCTACATCGGATTCTGTGCAGACAGCTCAGAGCCTGGAGCCTGTTTCAGATTCTGTGTCTCCCTCTCTCCCTGCCCCTCCCCCACTCATGCTCTGTCTCTCTCTGTTTCAAAAATAAACAAACCTATAAGAAAACCCACAAGAGAACAACATAATTTTTAGAGATGTGACAAGATAAAGGAAAAGGACTTTGAGTTTGTAAGGGTGGAAAATTATGAGAAGGTAAATATATGGAAGAACTAATGGAAGATAAGGGCTAGTTAGAAATGTTTGCTATATAGATTTTTCTGATGTTCTCTCTGGGCTGTTAAGTTTAGAGTTATCTCTGGTGATTAACTTCTGCCCTTCCTTATAGAGAAGGGAAGGCACACATCTTTACAAATTTATGTTCCACTTGTAGACAAACAGAGGGAGGACAGAGAGCTTTTTTTGGTATCTGCTTCTTCTCACTTGCCTTTAGCTTAAAATAATTCTTATGCCAACGTAGCATATTTTGGGGGTGGCATATTCTGCTACTGGGGGTTCACTGTCTGTTTAATTTGCAGGCCCCCAAGCACTGAAGCTAAGAGAGTAGAGGGAAAGTTTTTCCTCTCTGATGTATCTATTGCAATAGTCCTGACTAAAGTCTTCTGTAACATGTTAACAAATGTCAGAATTTTTTTAGCAGATGGAATTTTAAGAGTTTATAAGTTATTTCCTGCCTGAGATACTTATTTTTCCTTAAACACATCCTTATGTTATAAAAACTTATTGTCTTCTCTCTAGCATTATGCTACCTAGGGTATTAGGTCAGCTACATTGGCAAGCTAATTTTATTAAATTAAAATTTGCTATTTTTAAAGCTAAAAATAGTATTTTCCCTAACTGAAGATACTAAAGTGAAAAAGAACACTTTTCACCCATTTTCCTTGCTCTTTTGATTTAACAACAGTGGTTCAGAACACATTTCAAGTTCCAAACAAGTAGTATCTATTGAGAAATTAAGTGCAGGATTATTTCCATGCTGGGTTTTTGGGGGATTCCATTTCATGCAGCCATTCAAGGGGGCTATTTTTGAGCACCTATTTTCCAGTCCTTTGTGTTAGGCATTGGAGTTAGATTTGAGAATGAGATAAAGATTGTCCTTTATAGTGCTTACAGTCTACACGCTAGACAAATAGAAGCTTGTGCTTCTATTTAGGCCACTTCTCTATGAATAAACATGAATAAAGTTTCCTCTTGGTCTTTCAGGAGCTTCCTCTGTAGGGAAGACAGACCAAGACTCACAGAGAAATGATTTCATTACATTAGGGTAAAGTATAAATAAGAAAAAGGTATGTAGTGAATTTTTAGCTGAAGCTTATAAAAGAGGTGATATTAATGACTGATAGTTTAAAAAAAAGGATATTCTAGGGGAAAATTCATAAGTCTTGGAAAAAAGAAACAGCATGGTGTATAGGGCAAACTACAAAGAATCCAGTACAACCGTTAAAATAAATCATAGAGCAGGTAGTTCCTGGAGTTGGTGGTGAAAAGCAGGGAAAGCAATGTCCTAGAAATTCTGTGTTGCAGGCTTGGGCTTTTTTGCTTCTAGTCAGTGAAAGGTTTTCTGGCTGTACTGTGGAGGAGCGATTTAAGGGAGCTAGGCTGCTTATCTGCTGTATATTCCCCTAGATCCACTTTCTGCCTTTTTTTTTTTTTCTTTTTTGCTCTGTGCCCACCAGGTTGAGTGCACAAAGATTGCCTTGACTGCGTTCTCAGAACTCCAGTTATCTAAAGCTGCATAACACACCACCCCAAACCTAGTGATGTAAAGCAAGCACAACCATTTATTATTATCTCTCACAACCTATGGGTGGACTGGGCTTAGCTAGGCAATTCTAAGTTGGGCTTCTCTCATGCATTTTATTTTATTTAAAACTATTTTAATGTTTTATTTATTACTGAGACAGAGAGAGACAGAGCACAAGTAGGGGAGGGACAGAGAGAGAGGGAGACACAGAATTGGAAGCAGGCTCCAGGCTCTGAGCTGTCAGCACAGAACCTGATGTGGGGCCTGAACCCACGAACTGTGAGATCATGACCTAAGCTGAAGTCAGAAAATTAACCCACTGAGACACCCAGACACCCCTCTCGTGCACTTTAAAGTCAGACAGCTGACTGGTGCTGGAGTCCTCTTGAAGGCTTCTATACTCACCTGTCTGGTGGTTGTGCTGGCTGCCAGCCTGGACTGCTGCAGGGCCTTTTGGCAGAATACAGTCCACACATGGCCTCTCTTGGTGGCTTGGGGTTCCTCACAACATGGCTGTGTTCCATGGACAAGCACCCCGAGAGAAAGAGAGCCAGGCAGAAACTGTATTGCCTTTTATGGCCTAGCCTTAGAAATTATGTAGAGTTACTTCTACCACATTCTATTTGTTAGAAGTGAGTCATTAAGGCCAGCTAATATTTATATTTAAGTGGAAGAGATTGTATACACTGTATGTTAGCTAACTTGACAAAACCATTGTTTTATACTTTGCTGAATACAATCCCAGATATATGACTCTAAGCCTATGTACACGTAGACAGAGTCTTACAATTTTGTGTATATGGGATAACAGAGTCAATGCATGATATTTTTAAACTTATTATCAGTATCTTTGGATGTACATGTTTTCAGGTAAAAAGACCCCATCTTTAATGAAAGAAAAACAGCTTGGGTTTGATTTCTATAGTTTTATAATAGGCACCATTTTATATGAAGAATAAAAACAATCCTAGTTTTAAAGTACATATCCCAAATCAACAGATCACATTTTTTTATTGCTCTTTATGTCATTACCTTTTTTCCTTGTTAATTGCAAAGCTAATAAAGAAATAAATTAAAAAAATTTAAGTGGGGAATTAGACTCTACCCCTTGATGAGGGGACTGTAAATGAATCTGAAGATGTTTTAAAAACACCATATCGTCTAACTTCTGCTTGATTTTGGACAATGCATGTGTGTGGGTTGTGGGTGGGAAGAAGTGGGCACCAGTAGATCAGAGAGTGGTTAGAGAGAGAGTTTGTGGGTATTTATCTGTCCATTCTGCACTCCCTAACTCCCTTCCTGCCTGGCTGTGCATCCATCAATGACTCTGGTTTTCTACTGCAGCCATAGCTCCTGTCTGCTGGCACCTCTTCTGCTCTAGTTTGCACTGGGTTCCAGTAAGAAAGACTTCTTCCCCATGCCCCTTCACATCAAAGGATGGTAATGGCTTCTCTCTGTTGCTACTTCCCAGGTGTCTCAACACCCTTAACTTCCTTTAACTCTGTTAAAACCTTCGGAAAAAAAAAACAACAACTTTCAACTGAGTTTAAAAGTTTAAAGGTTTGAACGGTCTAGCAATTTAAGTCTTTCTATTTAAACACTTTGAACCATCTTTTTTATTGCCATGAAGCTGACTAATTCAAAGGACTAAAATGGAGAAAAAGAGACTGTTGGGAAGATATTATAGTGGTACAATGAAAGATAATAAAGGCCTGAGGGTAGTAGATGGACTCCAGATGGATTATTAAAGTAAATTTTGCAAAACCTTGTGACGGATCATAGTTTATAGGACTCATTACCATAAATCAAATCTATAAGGGAGTCTGTGTCAAGATGAGCAGATAGAAGATTAGTACAGATCAGGCCTCTGGCATTACCAGAGGTCAATGTTTTGGAGGTCACAAGGCAGATCTGATGACCCAGGGCCAGATATGTCCACATGAGCACTGATCCTAAGCCAGAGGTTGTTTGGCTCAGTCTTTTCTTCTTGTTAGAGCTGCAAGAATTAAATGAACTAAAGTCACACAAAAATGCTTTGAATATTGTAAAGTACTGTATATGTGTGAAATCCAATGGTAATTAATATTATAATTACAATAATTATTGTACTTATTTCTGGGTATTTGTATATCTACCTTAATATATTTTGATCATATACAGAAGGGAATTTGAGTTCAATTGAAGAAGTGATAGAAATGATATTTTCCCATGGGTCTTCTTGTTAAACTGGAGAGATTCTATCATTTAAGATCCTCTCTTTTCCACAAATTCTTATTCTTGCATCTCTGTCTACTCATTGTCACTACTTACTGTTCTCCACCTTTAAGGAAGGGGATAGTAACACAGATGATCTTCCACAATCACATTAGTGTCCATGCAATTTCTAACTCTCGTTCCATGGGCATTGAGAGCAAAGGTAGCTAAGCAATTTGACAGTGTACTCAAGAGACGCTACAGGTTGGTCCAATGTAAACAACTGAGCAGATACTACACAGATGGATAATCCAGTTAATATCCCCAATCCATATATTTTAAATTGTGGTAAAATACATATAACATAGGATTTATCATCTCAACTATTTTTAAAAAAATTTAATGTTTATTTTTGAAGGAAAGAGAGACAGAGCATGAGCAGGGGAGGGGCAGAGAAAGAGGGAGACACAGAATCCAAAGCAGGCTCCAGGCTCCGAGCTGTCAGCACAGAGCCTGATGCAGGACTTGAAGTCATGAACCATGAGATCATGACCTGAGCTGAAGTTGCAAACTTAACCGACTGAACCACCCAGGCACCTCTCAACCATTTTTAAGTGTACAGTTCATTAAGGATATTCATATTGTTGAGCAACAGGTCTCCAGAACTCTTCCATCTTCCCAAACTGAAACTTTATACCCATTGAACACTAACTCCTGATTTACCCCTTCCCCAGCCCCTGAAAATCACCACTCTACTTTCTTTCTATGAGTTCGACTACTCTCAGTGCCTCATGTAAATGGAATCATATAGTATTTATCTTTTTGTGACTGGCTTATTACACTTAACATAATGTCCTCAAGATTCATCTGTGTTGTAGCATGTGTCAGACTTTCCTTCCAAGGCTGAATGCTGTTCCATTGTATGTATATACTACATTTTGTTTCTCCACTTATTCTTAGTGGACACTTGGGTTACTCCTACCTCTTGGCTCTTGTGAGTAATGGTGCTAGTCAGCACTTTCATAGGGTCTCTATTGCAAGGTTTGTGTATTATGTATTTTTGGTCTGTATTCAGGTGTGGAGTCTCTGAAATCTTTGAAGGTTTGTGTCCCAAGGTATAATTCTGAGGTATTTGGAATCTTTTTCAGGGTGTAAGGTTTTAAAGTGCTTTCATCGTCTGTGTTCCAAGGTTTGAGTCTGGGGTGATTAGGTTTTGTATTCAGCGTATGTGGTCACTGAAATTCTTCAGTCAGTGTTCCATGAGTTATGGCTGATTTGTTTGGGAGGTCTGGGTTCAGAGTCTGAAGTCTTAGAACTTTTATTTTCTATTAAAACAATTCTTTTTAATGTCTATTGTTGTTTATTTAATGTTAATTTTTGAGAGAGAGAGAAAGAGGAAGGGACAGAGAGAGAGAGAGAGAGATAGAGAGAGGGAGAGAGCAGTGGAGGGGCAGAAAGAGAGGGAGACACAGAATCCAAAGCAGGCTCCAGGCTCTGGGCTGTCAGCACAGAGTCTGACACATGGGTTGAACCCACAAACCATAAGATCTTGACCTGAGCCGAAGTTGGATGCCTAACCGACTGAGCCACCCTAAGCACTCCTGAAGTCTTAGAACTTTTAGAGAGTCTGTCCAAATTTGGTTCTGAAGTATTTGGTGTCTGAAGTCAGAGTGTGAAGTCCCTGAACTCACCCAGTATCTATGTTCCAAAGTTTGAATCGGAGATATGTGAGGTTTGTGTTCAGGTCGTGCACTGTCTGAAATCTATGAAGGTCTGTGTTTTAAGATATGAGTCTGAGGCAATTGAGAATCTGTGTTCAAGGCCTCCCGTCTCCAAATTCTTGAGGCTCTATTTCATTGTAGGGGTTCAGGTATTTGAGCATTTGTGTTCATTGTGTGAAGTCTTTGACTATTTGAGGGTTTGTGTCACAAGGTTTGGGTCTGAGGTATCTGGTTCTGTGTTCAAGGTGTGAGGTCTCTGAAATTTTATGTTATGTTATGTTATGTTATGTTTTGTTATTTTATTTTATTTTATTTTATTTATTTTTTGAGAAGTAGAGAGAGAACACAAGCAGGGGAGGGGCAGAGGTAGAGAGAGAGAGAGAGAGAGAGAGAGAGAGAGAGAGAGAGAATCTGAAGCAGGCTCCAGGCTCTGAGCTGTTAGCTCAGAGACCAAACAGCTCAGAGATCAACGTGGGGGTTGAACTCATGAACCATGAGATTATAACCTGAGTTGAAGTTGGACGCTTAACTGACTGAGCCACCAAGGTGCCCCGAGGTCTGTGTTCCAAGTGTGAATTTGAGGTATTTGGGGTCTGCTTTCAGGGAGTGAGTTCTATAAAGTCTTGGAGGCTCTCTTCCAAGGTTTGTGTCCGATATATTTGAGGTTTCTGTTCTAGATGTGAAGTTCCTGAACTGCATAAGGTTTTATGTTCCAAGGTTTGAGTCTGAGACATCTGGGGAGTCTGTGTTCAGGGTTGAAGTCTATGAACTCTTTGAGGCTTTCTTACAAGGTTTGAATCTGAGGGTTTTTTTTTGTTTTTTGGTTTTTTTTCCGGGTTGCAAGGTTTCTAAAATTTTTAATGGCCTGTGTTCCAAAGATTATCTATAAGATATTTAGATGTCTGTGTTCAGGGTTTGAGCTCCCTAATATTTTTGAAGATGTGTGTCCCACTTAGTTAACAGGAAGGACTTAATTCATAGTGCATGGTAAGTAAGCTCCTTAAGGATCTGTTCCAAGGTTTGCATCTGAGGTATTTGGGGGTTCAGGTTGAGGATGTGGGTTCTCTAAAGTATTTAAGAGTCTATTTTCTTTTTTAAAAAATGTAATTTATTGTCGAATTGGTTAACATACAGTGTATACAATGTGCTCTTGATTTCGGGGGTAGATTCCCGTGATTCATTGCTTACATACAACACCCAGTGTTCATCCCAACAAGTGCCCTCCTCAATGCCCATCACCCATTTTCCTGTCTTCCCTGCCCTTCTCCCCATCAATCCTAGTTTGTTCTCTGTATTTAAGAGTCTTTTAAGAGTCTATTTTCTACGTTTTGAGTCTGAGGTATTTTGAGTGTGCATCCAGCGTTTGAATTTTCCGAACTCTTCAAGGGTCTGTATTGCATGGCTTGATTCAGAGATATTTGGGAACTGTGTTCAAATGTGAGGTCTGCCTGGATCCATCTTATGGTTTGAGTCAAGGATAGTTCAGGTTCCATATTTAGAGTTAGAATTCTCTGGGGCGCCTGGATGGCTCAGTTGGTTAGGCATCCAACTTCAGCTCAGGTCATGATCTCCTGGTTTGTGAGTTCGAGCCCCACGTTGGGCTTTGTGCTGACAGTTCAGAGCCTGGAGCCTGCTTCAGATTCTGTGTCTCCATCTCTCTCCGTTCCTCCCCTGCTTGTGCTCTCTCTCTCAAAAATAAATAAAGATTAAAAAATTAGAGTTAGAATTTTTTGAATTCTTTGGAGGTCTGTATATCAGGCTTGAGGTTTATATATTTGGTGAAATCTGGTCAGGGTATGAGTTCTGTTTTAATACAGGTTTTTATTATTATTTAGGTATGGTAAGGCCAATAGATCAGGAAATGATTATTATTGAGAAGGTAATTTGTTATACTCACAGATCCCAAGAGAAGATGGAATGCCGAACCATGCAGTACCATATGGGGAAGCACCAGGTTTAGTCAGGAGGCAGAGAGATGAGGAAATTTTGAATAAGAGTCCTTATTGTGGTTTTCACCGGAACGAATGGGCAGGGTAATTAGTTTAGTATTTGTCCAGTTTGAATAGTTTCGGTAGATTCTGTGTATAGGGGCTCTCTCTGGTTGCCTGGTACCTGGCCCTGGGTGATTAGGGCAGAGGAATAGTGGTCTGCAGTGTGAGAACCTGATAGAGGAGGTGGTTGGGGTATGGCTGTGGATTGATTTGTTTGTATTTGAAAAGTGCTCTCTCAGGCAAGTTGTTTACTGTTTCTAGGACTTGAATAACCTTGGGATAGGCAGTCTCTCCAAGGTCAGCAAGGTCCCAGATGTCAAATCATAAAAATACAGAAAACAAAAGACACAGATTAATGCAGGGTTTCTGAAATCAGTGAGTTTGTTTCTCAGTGTTTGAGCCTGAAGTATTTGGAGTACTATTTGTTACTGGTGTAAGGTTTCTGAATGCATTGTTGGTCTGTGTCCTATGGTTTTAGTCTGAGGTGTTTGTAGTCTATGTTCAAGGTTTGAGATAACCGATCTTAAGGATCTGTCACTCAAAGTTTTGATGTAGGGTGTTTGGGTTTTTGTTGTTGTTGTTGTTCAGGTTGTGAGGTCTCTGAACTCTGAGGGTCTGTGTCCCAAGTATTGAGTCTGAGGTGTTTGGAAGTTCATGTTCTTGGTGTGAGGTCTAGAACTTTCTGTTGTTTTGAGTCTGAAATATTTCAGTTTCTTCATTTAGTATGTAAAATCTCTGAACTCTGACCATGTTGGTCCTTAAGATTGAGTGTGATATATTTGGGAGTCTGAGTTCAGGGTTTGCGTTCCCTAAATGCTTTGGTGATCTTTGTTTCAATGTTTGAGTATGAGGTGTGAGATCTCTGAACTTCTAGAGGTTCTATGTCTTAAGTTGGGTTTGAACTATTTGGGACCTGAGTTCAGAATGTGAGGCCTTTGAACTCTTTCATTGCCTTTTTTTTTTCAATATTAATTTGAGATTTGGGAATCATGTTCAAGGTCAGAGGTCTTCAAACTCCTTGAGAATGTGAATCCTAAACTTTGAGTTTGAGATATTTGGGGTCTTGTTCAAGGTACGGCACTTCTAAATCTTTTCATAGTGTGTTCCAAGGTTTGAGTCTGAGTTATTTGGGGGCCATTTTTCAAGGTATGGTATCTCTGCTCTCTGTAGTGTTCTGTTTCCCAGTACTTTACTCTGAGATATGTAGATGCTTGTGCTCAAGGTGTGAGGTCTGTGAATTCATTGAGGGTTTGTGTCATCAGGTTTGAATCTTAAGTAGTTGGGAGTCTGTATTGTTGGCATGAAGTCTCGGAATTCTTTAAGTGTCTATCCCAAGGTTTGAATCTGATGTCTTTCGAGTTCTGTTTTCAAGGCATGATGTCTCTGAACTCTTTTAAGGTCTGTCCTAATGTTTAAGTTGAGGGATTTGGGTGTCTTTAATAAGGATGTGAAGTCTCTGTACTCTTTGAGGGCCTGCATCTAGTAAAGCAAGAATGAATCTAGATAGGAACCAGTATTTACCTAAGGGTTGTCCTATGTGTCTCACATATTTTTCTTTGCTGAATTATGAAAAGCACCTACCAAAAATGGGACATCTCACCCTTTGGAGGAGCACAGAACCCCTCTGAAACTCTGGCTACCACCCCACAGTATAGTCTTTGGGTTCAATCCATGTGAAAGACTGCTCTGAGAACTTAAACCACCAGTTAATACTGGAAGCTCTGGCATCTTGGGAGGTTGACTCAGGAATGGGTCCTAGACAACTAAGAAGCCATCTGAGCTCTGCTTCTTAAAAGATTGTGTACTGATGATTCCTAGGGGTATAACCCAAACTGAAGCAAGAGAAAAGTCAACATACATAATACCTAGCTAAAGCCAAAGCTTAATGTTACATGGAAATGTCCAAATGAATGAAGAGTCTAGTCCTGATATCCCAAGTGTTTGGCATCCAAGGGGTATTTAGTATATACAGAATAAATAAATGAATCCAAGGGGCAGCAGGGTATGGGGAAAGAGCTCTTATTTGCCAGTAAAGTGCTCTGAACTTAAAGTCTAGCTTTGCCTATTATAGCTTATGTGACTTTAGGCTAATTCATGCCTCTGAACTTCAGTGTCTTTTTTACTTGTAAAACAGGCATCATTATACCTATCAGCTAGGTTTATTAAGTAGGCATGGAGATGGCTTATTTACACACAAATGGAGGACCTAAGGATAGTGCTTGGACCAGAGCAAAGCAGTGCCAACGGCCATTGTTATGAATAAATTATCACAACCCAGGCCACTAGGTGCTGCTATGCCTTTGGAGGCCATGAGTGTGTGGTGCTCACTCAGTCAGTGGCTTGCTCTTCTGTGCTCCTGTGCTTCCTAAAGGTTGGCATTTGTCTGTTGGCATTCATCTCCTGGAGCATCACACCAAACTTGACTACATATTAACCACTCTTTTCCAAGATCGGCTAGCATCATTTCTGCAATAACTGTCATATTGAGGACACAGCACATATATTGTTTCTAATTCTTAAAATAATAAAACAAGGTAGGGAAGTGAGGTCCATTTAGAGATTCAGAAAGTGGACTCAGAGAGGCTAATAAGTAACTGGCCCCAAGTTACATAGCCTGTATATGGCAGCAATTGGTGAAGTGCTGCAGCATAACTCTAGCATGTCCATAGCAGATGCCATCTCAGAAGGGACTACAAAACACGATCCAGGAGTAAATTCATGTTTCAGCTACTTTGGAGCCCCAACTTCAGAGCTACCCAAGATTGGATGAATTGAGATCAGTGATAAACAATGCAGTGTCAAGAGAACGGAGTACATTTATTTTTCTTTTGCTGCTTTCAAGATTTTCTCTTTGGCTTTGGCTGTCAACATTTTTATTATGCTATGTCTAGGTAGAGATTTCTTTGCATATTTTTTTACACGCAGTCTGTTGAGGTTTTTGGATTTGTAGATTAATGGTTTGTTACATATTTAGGAAATTTTCAGTGGTTATTTCTTTTTTCTTTAATCGTTTTTTAATTTTAGAGAGAGAGTGTGTGTGTGTACAAGCTGGGGAGAGGGGCAGAGGGAGAGAGAGAAAGAGAGAATCTCAAGCAGGCTTCATGCTCAGTGTGAAGCCTGATGTAGGCTTCGATCCCATCACCCAGGGACCATGACCCTAGCTGAAACCGAGAGCCAGATGTTCAACCAACTGAGCCACCTAGGTGCCCCCAGTTGTTATTTCTCCAAGTAATTTTTCTATTCATTTCTCCCTCTTCTCTCATTCTGGTACCCCCATTATATATATGTTGGTGTACTTCATTGTGTCCCATAGGTCTGTGAGCTATGCTCATTTTTCCTCATTCTTTTATCCTTCCTGTTCGTCAGATTATATAATCTTGAATGATATATCCTCAAGTTCACTAATTCTTTTTTTCTGCCTGCTCAAATCTAGTTTGAGCCCCTCTAGTGATTTTTTAAAAATTTGAGTTATTAGGCTTTTCAACTCCAGAATTTCCATTTTTTAAAGTAATTTCTGTCTTAATTGATGTTCTTTATTTGATAAAGTTGCAGGGCTCGAACTCATGAATCATGAGATCATGATCTGAGCTGAAATCAAGAGTCAGAAGCTCAACTGACTGAGCCACCCAGGCGCCCCTATGAACATATTTATAGTAGCTACTTTGCAGTCTTTGTCTGCTAACTCCCACATCCTGCGTCCCCTTAAGGTGGTTTCTGCTGCCTGTTTTTTAAAAAAAACTGTACAAGAATCACACTCTCCTGTTTCTTTGTTTGTCTTATAACTTTCTGTTGAGCAATAAGCATTTCAGATAACATATCATAACAACTATGGATTCTAATAAGCGTCACATTCCTTCTGAGACTTTTTCATGGTGCCATTTCCTTTTAGCTTATTTGTTTAATGTCTTGTCTGGAATAATTCCACAAAATATATTTTCCTTAAAGTGTGCAGTCTCTCATGTCACTGCTCAGCTTTTTCCGTTGTTTTTATTTTCAAGCCTAGCTTCCCAGAGGTTACCAAGTCAACGTAGCTTAATATTCAATCAATGATTATTTAGGGGTTGTGCTTATATTCCTTGAACCAGTGATGGGGATCAGGGCATGCTGCTCCAATGTGGCATCTTGGCATGTTGAATATTTTAAATTGAAGGAGTTTGAGACAATGGCAGAAGCAGGAAGGTCACTCTGACCTTCCATGTATAGTTTTCCCCTGAAGCAGGTCATAAGACTGTCATGTGAGAGGTGCCTGCCCTATACTCAGAGGAAAGTAGCATCCTTATCTCTGAAGACAAAGGGATATTGAGAAGAATCTGAAAGATCAGACCTTGCTAATATGATAGGGAAAAGATAGGATAAAATAGGCAGAGAGGGAAGGGTTAGGATGTGAGGTGCCTGGGTGGGGAAAAACACATATTTTGGAACAATGCTGGGAGCCTCTGACCACAGCAAAGCCCCTCCGGGCATAAGCTTCCACTACCTACTCCCCCTCAGGTTTCCCTTAAGAATTTGACCAAAGACCCGACTAAAAATAAGTAGACCATCAAGCCCACAAGGAACAGTATGACCATAGACCACCCCTCATACAATGGAAATGAACCAATCAGGAATGGACAACCCAGCACCTAGAGGTATCCAGCCAATAAGGGTAAGACCTGAGAAGGAACAAGGGGAAAGGGAAGGGGGAGGACTGACCAGAACCTTATAAAACTAGGACCCCTGCCTATAGACTTGGACATTCACTTTCCAATGTCCCCTCTCTGTAGAGAGAGCTTTCCTACTATTCTTCCTTTCTAATCTTATGCTCTAATAAACTTTTGCCTGTTGTTTATCCTGTGTCCACCTCTTCATTCTTCAAAGCAGCAAAACAACGAATCCCAGGTATGGAGGTAAAAAACACTAATTTTCCCCCAGTTTACTGCACTTACCCCATACTCCTTGACCTACCATGTTCTTCCGTGGCCGTTCACTTTTCATCTCTTTTCATCAAGTACTTTGCATAAAAGTACTCAGGTTTAATAATTTCTTTGGATTTTCATTTCCTTATGAGGCCCCCGTGTCATGTAAATCTTATATTAAATACATTTGTATGTGTTTCTCCTGTTGATTTGTCTTTGTCCGTCTAATTTTCAGATCCCACCAGGGACTCTAAAAACACTGAGGTAAAGTTTTTCCTCCTATCTGCTGATGGATCTGTGAGTGATGTGTGGGATGATTTCTGCCACATGTTCTAGTAGATACTAGTAGCTCTCAAGTGCATGTTGCAGTTGCTTTTTAGGGGGTGCAGCCTGCCAAATGTACACAACCTCCTAACCTCCAGGGAGAAGTATGGTCTTAACAGGGTACTTTTGAGCTGTCCATTTCTCTGGTTCTCACTGTTAAACTTCTGGGTGATTTGCTGTTTTGTCTTTTGGTCCTGGTTTCATGAAACTATTAGCTTTCTCTTAATTGTCTGACAGTAAGATTGTTATTGATTTTGACTACACCTGAAGACAGGAGTTACTCCTGTTGGGGAGGAAAGTATTTTCATTCCACCCTTTAAAATCTTGGTTAAAGGGGGTGATGGGCATGGAGGAGGGCACTTTTTGGGATGAGCACTGGATGTTATATGTAAACCAACTTGACAATAAACTATAAAAAAAAAATCTTGGTTAAGGCCCCCAAGGGGCATATGGGTGGATCAGTTGGTTGAATGTGCGACTTTGGCTCAGGTCATGATCTCACAGCTCATGAGTTCGAGCCCTGTGTTGGGCTCTGTGCTGTCAGTTCAGAACCTGGCGCCTGCTTCACATTCTGTGTCTCCCTCTCTCTCTGCCCCTCCCCCACTTGTACTGTGTGTGTTTCTCTCAAAATTAAATAAACATTAAAAAAAAGACAGATAAACAAGAGAAAAACAAACAGAAGTTTATTAACATGTATACCTCAGGTATACCTGGGAGATACCCAGGGAAAATTGAGTAACTCCCAGATATGGCTTAGAATTTAGGCCTAAATACCATTCTCAATTAAATCTTCAATTAAAGAAAGGTATAGGGAGGCCAGGAAAATCATAGTAAACAAGGATATGGTTTGTTATACAGATTTAAGTCAGTGCCTTCTCCACTGGTGAGAGTCTCTTGTGATTTAGAGTCATCCTTCTCTTTCTAAGAGAGAGAGAGAGAGAGAGAGATCCTTACAAATAGAGATTTCCTTTATAAATGTAAATGTCCCTCATGAAAGGGTAACTTCTACTCTGTTCAGACCTTCCATGTGTCTAATGTTTCTCAAAATATACATACCAAAGATACTAAAAAGCATATTTTGGGGTAGATTTTCTAGTCTCCTATACTCCACATTCTGTTCTAAGTGAAATCAGCCCCTCAGTAGGGCTATGGAGGTATCAGTCCTCTAGTCTTGCCTCTCTCCTTGGGCAGAAATTCTGTGCTCTTACACTGAAGATAGGGCTGGGGACAGGGATGGTGGCCTGCTTCTCCTGGAGTGACACCTATACCGTGAAAATGGAAGCCGAAAGGGACTGTAGCTCTTATCTTTTCTGTTTGCCTCTCCCCGCAGAGAACCACCACCTTATTGGTGAGGGAGTGCAGGCAAGCTGAGGGCAAACTACAGGCTACCAGCACCGCCCCCCCCAGGTGGAATATGTGTGATATTCCTTGGATACTCCTGGCTACCCAAGAACAAAGGAAATGGGTTTGAGTGCTTGCCATGGTGATGTGGGAAACTAAGGCAAATGAAACATTAAATTCCCTTACTGCCTACAGCCCATTGACAAGTCCTAGAAACTGGCAGTGACCTCCCTCTAGGAGCTTGGCTGCCTCGGTGATGACACTTTGCTGGGGGCAAAAGGGAATCTTGGCTTAACATTATCCCAACCTCTAGGATCCTGTAAGTCTACTTTAACATATGAAAATTCCTTTGGAAACTTTCTTTATCTCAGCTCCCCCAAGGTATATGCTGGCAATTATACTCCAAGCTTATGGTCCCCTGGTATATATCTGAAGGGTCTCATGACCTAGGTTTTACTAAACGGTAATAAATGACTTGTTTTCCTAACAATAGCAAGGTCCTGGAAACCTTGTTTCCAAAATTCCTTAGAGACTTCCCCTCCCAACCTTAGGGTATAGAACTAGCCACTCCTCACAACTCCAGTGCAGGTCTTTCTGTCCATGCGTTCTGTCCCCATGTTTTAATAAAATCACCTTTTTGCACCAAAGACATCTTCAAGAATGCTTTCTTGGCCATCATCTCTGAACTCCCTGAACCCCACCATCACCCCAAAACCCCATCACTATGAGTAGGATCTGAGGGTGGGGTTGCTATTGGAGCTCCAGTATTGTCTTGCTTGGAAAATAGCCTTCTCCACACTATTGGTGGGGTTTTGGAGTGGTGGGGATCCATAGCAGATGGACAAGAAAGCATTCTTGAAGACATCTTTAGTGCAAAAAGGTGATTTTATTAAAGCATGGGGACAGGACCCACAGGCATAAAGTTCTGAACTGGAGTTATGAAGGATGACTGGTTATATTCTATGGAGTTGGGGGAGGTAAAGGCAAGAAGGAGTTCTCCAGAAGGACTTTCATATACTGAAAAGACTCATAAGATACTAGAGGCCTGGCTATTGTTAAGCTAAGGTTGTTTTTCCTCTGGTAAGGCATTTACATTAAGACAGTAGGGGGTTCCTGTAGAAATGATATACTCTGTATTTGCATTAAGTATTCATCAATGGGCTGCAGGTTATAAGGAAATTTAGTTTTTAACCATTTTTAATGTTTATTTATTTATTTATTTTTTACAAATAGTTTATTGTCAAGTTACTTTTCATATAACACCCAGTGCTTATCTCCACAAGTGCCCTCCTCCATGCCCATCACCGCCCCCCCCCCACACCCATCAGTCCTCAGTTTGTTCTCAGCATTCAAGAGTCTCTCATGGTTTGCCTCTCTCTCTCTCCCCCACTATTTCCCCCCTTTTTCTCCCCAAGGTCCTCCATTAAGTTCCTCCTAATCCTCCTATACGTGCAAACATATGGTACCTGTCCTTCTCTGCCTGACTTATTTCACTCAGCATAACACCCTCAAGTTCATCCATGTGGCTACACATGGCCAGATTTCATTCTTTCTCATTGCCATGTAGTATTCCATCATATAGATAAACCACATCTTCTTGATCCATTCTTCCGTTGATGGCTCTCTCCATGTTTTGGCTATTGTTGAGAGTGCTGCTATGAACATTGGGGTCCATGTGCTCCTATGCATCAGCACTCCTATTTCCCTTGGGTAAATTCCTAGCAGTGCTATTGCTGGGTCATAAGGGAGTTCTAGTGTTAATTTTTTGAGGAACCTCCACACAGTTTTCCAGAGGGGCTGCACCAGTTTACATTCCCACCAACAGTGTAGGAGGGTGCCCGTTTCTCCACATCCTCGCCAGCATCTAGAGTCCTCTGATTTGGTCATTTTAGCCACACTGACTGGCGTGAGGTGGTATCTCAGTGTGGTTTTGATTTGTATTTCCTTGATGAGGAGGGACGCTGAGCATCGTTTCATGTGTCTGTTGGCCATCTGGATGTCCTCTTTGGAGAAGTGTCTGTTCATATCTTCTGCCCATTTCTTCACTGGGTTGTTAGTTTTTCGGGTGTGGAGTTTGGTGAGTTCCTTATAGATTCTGGATAGTAACCCTTTATCCGATATGTCATTTGCAACTATCTTTTCCCATTCTGTCGATTGCCTATTAGTTTTGTGGATTGTTTCCTTTGCCGTGCAGAGGCTTTTGATCTTGATGAGGTCCCAATCGTTTATTTTTGCTCTTGATTCTTTTGCTTTGGGGGATGTGTCAAGTAAGAAATTGCTGCGGCGGAGGTCAAGGAGGTTGTTTCCTGCTTTCTCCTCTAGGGTTTTGATGGTTTCCTGTTTCACATTCAGGTCCTTTATCCATTTTGAGTTTATTTTTGTGTATGGTGTGAGACAATGATCTAGTTTCATTCTTCTGCATGTTGCTGTCCAGTTCTCCCAGCACCATCTGTTAAAGAGGCTGTCTTTTTTCCATTGGATATTCTTTCCTACTTTGTCAAGGAATAGTTGGCTCTGTACTTTTGGGTCCAATTCTGAGTTCTCAATTCTATTCCATTGGTCTATGTGTCTATTTTTGTGCCAATACCATACTGTCTTGATGATAACAGCTTTATAGTAGAGACTAAAGTCTGAGATGGTGATGCCTATCGTTTTGGTTTTCTTCTTCAATATTACTTTGGCTATTTGGGGTCTTTTGTGGTTCCATACAAATTTTAGGATTGTTCTAGCTTTGAGAAGAATGCTGGTGCAATTTTGATTGGGATTGCATTGAATGTTGTAGATTGCTTTGGGTAGTAATGACATTTTAACTATATTTATTCTTCCGACCCATGAGCATGGAATGTTTTTCCATTTCTTTGTATCTTCTTTGATTTCCTTCATAAGTTTTCTATCATTTTCATCATACACATCTCCTATATCTTTGGTTAGGTTTATTCCGAGGTATTTTATGGTTTTTTGTGCAATTGTGAATGGGATCAGTTTCTTGATTTCTCTTTCTGCTGCTTCATTGTTGGTGTATAAAAATGCAACCGATTTCTGATCGTTCATTTTGTACCCTGGAACTTTGCTGAATTCTTAGATCAGTTCTAGTAGGCTTCTGGTGGAGTCTGTCGGGTTTTCTTTGTAGAGTATCATCTCATCTGCGAAAAGTGAAAGTTTGACTTCTTCTTTGCCAATTGATGCCTTTTATTTCCTTTTGTTGTCTGATGGCTGATGCTAGGACTTCCAGCACTATGTGAAACAGCAGTGGTGAGAGTGGACATCCCTGTCATGATCCTGATCTCAGGGGGAAAGCTCTCAGTTTTTCCCCATTGAGGATGATGTTAGCTGAGGGCTTCTCATAGATGGCTTTTATGATGTTTAAATAAGTTCCTTCTATCCTGAGTTTCTCGAAGGTCTTCATTAAGAAGGAATGCTGTATTTTGTCAAATGCTTTTTCTGCATCTATTGACAGGATCATATGATTTTTATCTTTTCTTTTATTGATGTGATGTATCACATTGATTGTTTTACGAATATTGAACCAGCCCTGTAACCCAGGAATGAATCCCAATTGATCTTGCTGGATAATTTTTATGTGCTGTTGAATTCGATTTGCAAGTATCTTGTTGAGGATTTTTGCATCTGTATTCATCAAGGATATTGGCCTGTAGTTCTCCTTTGTTGCTGGGTCTCTGCCTGGCTTGGGAATCAGAGTGATGCTGGCTTCATAAAATGAGTCTGGAAGTTTTCCTTCGATTTCTATTTTTTTGAATAATTTGGGAAGAATGGGTATGAATTCTGTTTGAAATGTCTGGTATAATTCCCCAGGGAAGCCATCTGGCCAGGGGCTCTTATTTGTTGGGAGATTTTTGATAACTGATTCGATTTCCTCACTTGTTATGGGTCTGTTCAGGTTGTCTATCTCTTCTGGTGTGAATTTTGGTAGTGAGTGTGTCTTTAGGAATTTGTCCATTTCTTCTAAGTTGTCCAGTTTGTTGGCATATAATTTTCCATCATATTCCCTGATAATTGCTTGTATTTCTGAGGGGTTGGTTGTAATCAGTCAATTTTCATTCATGATTTTGTCTATTTGAGTGCTGTCTCTTTTCTTTTTGAGAAGCCTGGCTAGAGGTTTGTCCATTTTGTTTAGTTTTTCAAAAAACCAACTCTTGGTTTCACTGATCTTTTCATCTGTTTCTTTGGTTTCTATATTCTTTATTTCTGCCATGATTTTTATTATTTCTCTTGTTCTACTGGGCTTGGGATGCTCTTGTTGCTCTCCCTCTAGTTGCTTTAGGTGCACTGTTAGATCTTGCACTTGTGCTTTTTCTAATTTCTTCAAATAGGCTTGGAGTGCAATGTACTGTCCTCTTAAGATTGCTTTCACTGCATCCCTTAGGGTTTGAATTGTTGTATTCTCATTTTCATTTGTTTCCATATATTTTTAAATTTCTTCTCTAATTGCCTGATTGGCCCATTCGTTCTTTAGTAGGGTGTTCTTTAACCTCCATGTTTTTGGAAGTTTTTCAGACTTCTTCCTTTGATTGATTTCAAGTTTCAAAGCATTATGATCTGAAAGTGTGCATGATATGATCTCAATTCTTTTGTATTTATGGAGGGCTGCTTTATGTCCCAGTATGTAATCTATCTTGGAGAATGTGCCATGTGCACTTGAGAAGAATGTGAATTCCATAGCCTCAGGATGTAGAGTTCTAAATATCTGTCAAATCCATCTGGTCCAATGTATCATTTAAGTCCATTGTTTCTTTAGTGATTTTCTGTCTAGTTGATCTGTCCATTGCTGTAAGTGGAGTATTAAAGTCCCCTGCTATTAGCACATTCTTATCGATAAGACTGTTTCTGTTTGTGATTAATTGTTTCATGTATTTCGGGGCTACCATAGTTGGTGCATAGACATTTACAATTCTTAGCTCTTCTTGATGGATAGACCCTGTAATTATTATATAATGCCCTTCTTCATCCCTTGCTACTGTCTTTACTTTAAAGTCCTGTTTGTCTGATATAAGTATAGCTACTCCAGTTTTTTTTTTTTTTTTTTTACTTCCAGTAGCATGATAGATATTTCTCCATCCCCTTACATTCAGTCTGAAGGTGTCCTCAGGTCTAAAATGAGTTTCTTGTCAACAGCAAATAGATGGATTTTGGTTTTTTTAAATCTATTCTGCTACCGTATGTCTTTTGATTGGGGCATTTAGTTCATATACATTCAGTGTTATTATTGAAATATATGGGTTTAGAATCATTGTGTCATTTGTGGGATTCATGTTTGTGGTGTGTCTCTAGCATCTTGCATTTCTTGCAACATTTCCTTCAGAGAGTCCCCCTCAGGATTTCTGGTAGAGTTGGTTTAGTGGTGACAAATTCTTTCAATTTCTGTTTATTTGGAGACTTTTATCTCTCCTTCTATTCTGAATAACAGGCTTGCTGGATAGGGGATTCTTGGCTGCCTATTTTTTCTGTTCATCACATTGAAGATCTCCTGCCATTCCTTTCTGGCCTGCCAAGTTTCAGTAGATAGGTCTGTCACCACTCTGATAGTTTTCCCTTTGTATGGTAGGGCCCTTTTCTCCCTAGCTGTTTTCAAAATTCTCTCTTTGTCTTTATATTTTGCCAGTTTCACTATGATATGTCATGCAGAAGATCGATTCAAGTTATGTCTGAGGGGAGTTCTCTGTGCCTCTTGAATTTCAACGTCTACTTCCCTCCCCAGGTTGGGGAAGTTCTCTGCTAGATTTGTTCCAGGACTCCTTCAGCACCTTTCCCTCTCTCTTCCTCTTCTGAGATTCCTATGATACGGATATTGTTCCGTTTGATTATATTGCTGAGCTCTCGAACTCCTCTTTCATGTTCCTGGATCAATTTATCTCTTTTTTCCCCTCAGTTTATTCTTTTTCTATAATTGTGTCTTCTAAATCACTTATTCTCCTTTCTGACTCTTCAATCCACGCATTGGATACCTCCAGTTTATTATGTATCTCATTTATCGCATATTTAAATTCATCATAACTATTTTTAAGCTCCACGGTGTTTGTAGCCATAGTTTCTTTGATGTCTCCCATGCCTTTTTCAAGCCCGGTGATTAATTTTATGATTATTGTTCTAAATTCTTTTTCAGTTATGTTGTTTATATCTGTTTTGAGCAGTCCTTTAGCTGTCAATTATTCCTGGAATTTATTTGATAGGAGAGCTCTTTCATTTTGTCAGTTTGATTAGCTTTCTATCTCTTGTTAGTTTTTTTTTTTTTTGCATGTATATTTGTCACAGATTTATTATTTCCTTTTTTTTTTTACAAATAGTTTATTGTCAAATTAGTTTCCACAGAACACTCAGTGCTCATCCCCACAAGTGTCCTCCTCCATGCCCATCCCCCCTCCCCCCCACATCCATCAGTCCTCAGTTTTTGTCAGCATTCAAGAGTCTCTCATGGTTTGCCTCTCTCCCTTTCCCCCACCATTTCCCCCCTTCTTCTCCCCCTTGTTCCTCTGTCAAGTTCCTCCTAATCCTCCTATACGTGCAAACATATGATATTTGTCCTTCTCTGCCTGACTTAGCCATAGCACTGCTAGGAATTTACCCAAGGGATACAGAAATGCTGAGGCATAGGAGCACGTGTACCCCAATGTTCATAGCAGCACTCTCCACAATAGCTAAAACATGGAAAGAGCCTAAGTGTCCATCAACTGATGAATGGATCAAGAAGATGTGGTTTATTTATACCATGGAATACTACATGGCAATGAGAAAGAATGAAATCTGGCCATGTGTAGCAACACGGATGGACCTTGAGGGTGTTATGCTGAGCGATATCTCTTGTTAGTTTTAAAAGCATTTTATGGTCTCTGCACCTGTGAGCGCTGCTGCACCAAAGTAGGCTATTTGACTGTCCATGGCCTATCCATTCAGAAAGTGTTTTTTGAATGGTATCTCTTGGGCTCTCTTGTTGAGACCTTGGTTATTTTATTTTCCTACTTGTAGTGGTATTTGGGACTCTCCACCATGTGTCCTTTGGCTAGTTTCTTGAGGTAGCCCTGGAAAAGAAAACAGACAAACACACAGGGAACAAAGGCACACAAACGCACAGACAAATCCAACAAACACACAAACCGAAAGGGAAAAGGAAAAAGTAAAGAGAAAGAGGGAGAAGGGTAGGCAAAGAATAAAAAATAAAAATACATAAAAAAATTAAAAAAGAAGAAAAGGAAAAAAGAAGAAACCCAATGGGCAAAGAACAGTTTAAAGCATGTATAACCAGATTTCCCAGCTACAAATAAATAGCCAGGTGTATGCAGTGCTGGTTGAACAGCATAAAGAAAGAGAGAAATGACACGGCAGGGATGAGGCAAAATTGGAAATGAAATGAGCAGGCAGAAGGAATAAGAAGTGTTTTTCAAAGAGCGAAAGAGTGCAATATGTTTGAAGAGGCAAAAGAAATGAGGATGGTGTTATCTAGAGAAACTATTTAGTCTGATTACTCCAGAGAGAAAGAGATGAAAAGGTAGGTAGTTGTAGAATTTACATCTAGAGAATGAATTAAATTTGACTGTTCAAGTAAGCCAGTGACCAGAATTGGTCTTGCCCTGGCTCCGGTGGGGGGGGGGCGGGGGGGAAGGAGGAGGGCAGCTCTCTAGCAGTGATGGGCGTGGTTTGATCCTATGAGGCCGGTGGGAGTTCTGCCTTGGCGGTTGTGGGGAGAAGAGTGACGGCACTCTAGTCCCTTCTTGAACCAAGCGCTGCAACTCACTTTTTTGGGTGTGTAAACTCCCTGTACCGGGGGCGCAGCCAAGGTGGGCCATGCTCTATATCCCAGTGTGGGCCGCATTTCCAGATCTCAGTCTGTGCGCCCCACTGAAATTGCCGGAAGCACAAACTCGCAGGCAATCCCCTCAGGGCAGTCCCGAGCCTCTTGCCTACCCCCTGGGGAACGAGCCAGAAGTCGCTGCTCCCGTCTTCTCCAGGTCGGGTTGGCAAGCGAGGAGCAGTTTCATCTGGGGGTCGCCTGGGACGAGTGCGTCCCATCTAGGATCAGCTGGAGGGCAGGAAACTGGGTCCCTCTGTGTTTCGTCGCCCGAAACACAAACTCGCGGGGAAATCTCCCAGTTTTAAGCCCTTCGCCTCCCCTCTAGGGATCCAGCCGAGCCAGAAGCACAAAGGCGTGGCTGCCGCACATCCCCTCCAGGTCGTGCTGACAAGGGGGGAGCAATTTCCCTGGGGGTCGCCTGGGACGAGTGCATCCCGCCTAGGGTCAGCTGGAGAGCAGGAAACCAGGTCCCTCTGTGTCCTGAGCGGAGGTTTTTCTGTTCCCCAGCGACAGGGACAGTGTCTTGAGCAGTTTCGGCCACTCTCTTTCCCCTCTAAACTCCCCGCAGAGGGGAATCGCCCCCGTCCCTCTGTGTCTCTGGTCCTGGCCCGATTTTATCTTCCCCAGTTCCCACTCACGTTAGAAGCTTTTCTCAGCCGACTCTGTCTCCTTTTCCTTCCAAACTCCTGGATTCTGTAAGGGCTCCTATGGCCTCAGGTCTTCTCTGTGTGAGATATGGGAGTGAGTGCAATGTATGGAGTTCCTTACTTCTCCGCCATCTTGCCCCTTGGCTTTAATGTTTATTTTTGAGAGAGAGAGAGAATGAACAAGTGGGACAGGGGCAGAGAGAGAGGGAGACACAGAATCTGAAGCAGGCTCCAGGCTCTGAGCTGTCAGTGCAGAGCCTGATGCAGGGCTTGAACTCAAGAACTGTGAAATCATGACCAGAACCAAAGTTGGATGCTTAACTGACTGAGCCACCCAGGCACCCAGAGATTTATTTTTTTAAGTTTATTTATTTATTTTGAGAGAGAAGGAGAGCATTAGCACGAGTGGGGGAGGGGCCCAGAGGGAGAGACAGAATTCCAAGCAGGCTCCTTGCTGTCAGTGCAGAGTCCAGTCAGGGCTCGATTTTATGAACTGAGATCATGACCTGAGCCACGATCAAGTGTTGGTCACCCAACAGACTGAGCCACCCAAGTGCTCCAGGAAAATTTACTTTTGCCTATCATTTCCTTCTTGCCTTTGTTCTCTACATCCTTATGCAGAAGAGGGTGATATTGGGGCTCCATGAAACAGTTTATAGGTTTCTGGAGATTAGGCTTTTGGTAAGATTGCCTTTTTCTTGTAATTTATGAAGACACTTATAAACTGATGGAGACTCATGCCCTGCATGACTGTGATCTCTATCAGTTAACCATTGGTTTTTCCCCTTCCTTTGTTCTTGGGAAGCTGGGAATGCCTGAGGAATGTCACATATATCCCACCTGGGGTAGGGAGGGGGTTTGTGGGGTGTCAGCTTACCTTCTGATCCCTCACCACTGAGTGGAAGTGGGAGGGGGAAGGAAGCCCTGATCTCTGCCATGGAATAGAGCTTCTATAATACAGAGCTGGTGGTTGGGTGGTGGAAGCAGGTGAGAGATGCCTGTGACTCACCCTTCTTGGGGTGAAACTATAACCCTAAAACTGGGAGTGATGAGTAAAGGGAGCCCCCATCTTCTTGGCTGGACTTTCTAGGAGTTAGAGCTTTTGTAACATGGAGCTGGCAGGGGGAGTTAATGGGGAGGTAGGAAAGCAGGTTCTAGTGCAAAAGCCACAGACTCCTGCTGTTCTAAATTTATTAGATTTTATTTATTAGATTTTCTTGAATAAATTCTCAATTTGCTGTGTTATCTTAGATCATTTGCTTTCTAGAAGTTTAAAACATTTTTTAATGTTTATTTATTTTGAGAGAGGGAGGGAGAGAAAAACAGTGTGAGCAGGGGAGAGGCAGGGAGAGAGGGAGAGAGAGGATCTTAACCAGGCTCCAAGATGCCAGTGCAGAGCTCAACGTGGGGCTCAAACTCATGAGTGTGAGATAATGACCTGAGCCAAAATCAAGAGTCAGATGCTTAACTGATTAAGCCACTCAGGCACCTTGCTTTACAGAAATTTAAATGGTTGTGTTTTATATTTTGATCAGTTAATTATTTTGAGGCGTGAGAGTCCACTGAGCTCCTCACACTGTCCCGAAGTCCCATCTGTCTTTCTACTCTTGTTGAAAGTAAATTAACAGACAAAGTGCAGCAAATATAACAAAGTCTTGCAATTAGAAAAGACTTTTTCCTATTGTGTCTATGCCTCAGCTGTATCTGCAGACAGATCTCTGTCCCACTGGTGACTAAGCTCTCTTTTGTCCTTGGAGGTTTGAGAGCCTTTTTTTTTTCTTGAGAACCTTTTGAAAAAAAAATTTACTTATTTTTGAGAGACAGAGAGAGAGACAGAGCATGAGTTGGGGAGGGGGCAGAGAGAGAGGGAGACACAGAATCTGAAGCAGACTCCAGGCTCCGAGCTGTCAGCACAGAGCCCAACGTGGGGCTCAAACTCATGAACCGTGAGATCATGACCTGAGTCAAAGTCAGACACTCAACCGACTGAGCCACCCAGGTGCCCCTATAAAGACTTTTAAAGAACGTTTATTTTATTTTATTTTTTTAAGTAATCTCTACACCCATTGTGGAGCTTGAACTCATGACCCTGAGATCAAGAATCATATGCGTTTCTGACTGAGCCAACCAGTTCCCTGAGCCTTTGTTTAAGGCAAGAACAGCCTAAGAAGAGTTGTCCTGACACTGTCCATGGGTGCATTCCTGCTCCTATAGCAACAGCCACTCACTTGCCTAAGGATAAAGTCATCATAAGCTATAGTCCCTTGTCAAGTACAATATACTCCTGGCACCTGCCAGAAAGGCCACCCAGTATGCTGTTTCACCCCTTCCCCTTACTCATGCCACACCTCATCTGCTTAGTCACTCAGCAAACATCTCTTACCGGGAGTGCCTTTTTCTCTACTTCTTGCCTTCCCATTTATCCCTGACCCGACTGACAATTCCTTTTCTTCTGAAGTTCTGCATTTCCTAAGATGTGGACTGAGCATTCAGCCTTCATCACTGGATGCTCCTGCTGTATGTGAGCTTGTTTGGGCTTGCTCATTGTTCTCTGCAACTTGACACCTGTCCTACAGTGAAGGGACCCTGCCCTGGTTCCTTACGATCTCTAGAGCACCTGTTAGATTTTTGTTTTTTAATTTTTTTTGAGTGATAATCACATGTTTTATTCTGTTCTAAAACAGCTACTACAGAATCTTGAGAAAATACCTTGCGTTTGTATAGCACTTTAGTCATTTGTGTTAACATGTGTTATACTGTTGTTTTCACTATAACCCTATGATTTGCTGAGGCAAGTAGGTATGGGTATTTTACCCCATTTTACATACTGGAGGGTAGATCCCACCAGAGGTAATTTTAGGGACTTCTGTAAAGTCCCAGAGTAAGAATGGATCTGAGCTCTCCAATCTTAGCTTGGTATCTAGTTCCTTCTGTGGGACTCTAGAATTAGGAAGTACCCTCCCATCAAGAGCAATCAGTACCTAGGCTAGAACAGAATTTGGTGTTCTGAGAACTCTCTCAATCACTCGGGATGGGGGGAGAGACAGTCAGCTGTCGACTGAACTCTGCAGACAATTTGCAGATTTCTATTTCCTTCCTGTAGCCTCCTCTACATAGCTAACATGCACAGATAGGGCTTCTCTATCCATTTGACCCAAAGAGTAAAAGATGTGTTACTAGATAATTTGAGGGGGGGGAGATGATCTATTAGTTTATTAAGACTAAAAAGTGAATCATTAATGGCTTCAGGCTACTGACCTTACAGTCAAAGGATAATGGAGACCCAAGGAACCTCTAAATCCCTAGAATTACTAGGATTTTAAAGGACTTCTACCCTCCAAGGGCACCCCCTAAATTAGCATTCAGAGCGAGGAAGGAGAAAAGGAGCATTCACTTGGTTGAGTACCCAATTTCTGCTGGACATTGCCATGAGTGTTTTTTTCTTATAACTTCTTCCTCCCTTTAATTCTCATGACAGCACTCTGAGATCAGAATTTATAGATGAGAACCTCAAGGCTCAAAGAGATTAAAGTGCCCCAAACATTGGACAACCTGGGATGAGAACCTCTAAAACTCTACTAGTTCCCCAAATTCTTGAATCATCTATTACAGTTACACCTGCTTCTGGAACATTCTAGGAGTAATTCAAATTAGTTCATTATTGGATTCATTATTGAGCATCTGCAGTGTGTGGGCATAATGCCAGGAGCTGAAGACACCAAGATGAATAAGTCAACGCCCAACCTGTCAGGTAATCTGATATGATACCCGGTGAGCCTGATATACATTTTTGTGACAGTAGTACAATGTGAGAAAACTTCTGTGGGGTTGAAAAGGAGATGGGGATTGGCTGTTTCTTAGGAAAGTCCTTAAGGGCCACCGTAGGAGGGAGAGGTCTAAAACCCCATGGTCACCTGGACCCAGAATCTATTTTCCTCCTGCACTAGGCCACATAGCTAGATGGAGAAGCCCACAAAAGTTAGTTTCTGTGAGAGGCAATAGTGCAGGTCAGAAATAGTCTGGCATTTGAGCACTTGGGGTCTGGACTTGAATCCCAGCTCTGTCATTTACGTGTCACATGGTACAAATTATTTAACCTGAGTCTTGGGGCTTGCCCTTCTAAAAATATTAGGATAAACACAACAGCTTCATGGGATGGTTGTGAAGAAGAATCTCAAGATCTTTTACATTTTGGTTCTATTCTCTCTTCAGAAATGTGGAAACATGTGCCAATTCCTATTTTAGGTCCACCAGACCAAGGGCAATTTGAAGACACAAGCAGTGGGAAACCAGGCCAATATGCTCTGCAATCTCAAGTGAAAGGAGATCGAACTAAGGAGGCAGGCAGGCACCATGAAATAAACAAGAAGAGGATCAGCCCCAGGGTCTGGCCAGGACACTCAGATGTAACTTCTCAATGACGTGTTGGTAAATGAACCACATCGGAATTAACATTTACCAGTGATAATATGTGGGTGCTGATGAAGAGGGGAAGACCACCAATATTAAGAATCCAGGGCTGGGAATAGAGACAGAAAAGGTTTAATAGCCAATCTAGTGAGGAAGAAGGCCAACTCTGGAATGAAGCATGTTCCCTAAAGGTCCCAGGCTGTGCTCTAGGAGTTAATGAGACAGATGGTGACCAGGCTGTGCTGCAGCTTGGAAAGGGGCTAATGAGACTGCAGATCAGCTGTCCACAGGTCAGCAGTAGCCATGTGTCACCAGGTATGGAGGCCAGTGCCCCTCTTAGAACCAGCTTCTTTTTTTTTTTTTTTTAATATTTTTATTTATTTCTAGGAGAGAGAGAGAGAGACAGTGTGAGCAGGGGAGGGTCAGAGAGAGAAGGAGTCACAGACTGAAACAGGCTCCAGGCTCTGAGCTGGCAGTCAGCACAGATCCCGACGCGGGGCTCGAACCCACAAACCGCGAGATCATGACCTAAGCGAAAGTCGGACGCTTAACCGACTAAGCCACCCAGGCGTCCCTGTTTTTGTACTTTAGTAATATTCAGTGAATGATAGCACTTGATATCTGAAATTCTATTGTGTGTTTATCTAATTTACTTTCTGTTTCTGTCCACTTCCCATTCCTACAATATAAGCTCCCTGAGGGCAAACACTTTTTTTTTTTTATTTTCTATTTNGAGTCACAGACTGAAACAGGCTCCAGGCTCTGAGCTGGCAGTCAGCACAGATCCCGACGCGGGGCTCGAACCCACAAACCGCGAGATCATGACCTAAGCGAAAGTCGGACGCTTAACCGACTAAGCCACCCAGGCGCCCCAGAACCAGCTTCTTAATAGTGACACTGTCTCCTTATTTTGGCCAGGCTACCACAGGAGACAGGTCCATGATTAAGTGGCGAGATGGAGATGCCTCTTGGGAAGGCCACAGCGGGGTTGTGGAAAGGAAAGGGAGACATGGGCACATGGGGCACAGTGAGAAGACAGATACTCTCTGAGTTCTGCAGTGTGAACCCTGGGTAAAAGGTATGTCCTAGATTACTGGATTTGTATGGATGGTGAGGGCAGTAGTGAGTGTATGAATATCTGAAGTTTTGACAAGTGAATGACAGTCTGACTTTATAAGTGACCTTGACCATAATCACAGTTCTAATTTGGAATCCATAAGACCACTCTTAGGTTCAGTGATTCATTAGAAGGAATCATGGAACTCAGTAAAGCTATTATATGCATATATATGCTATTATATGCATGGTTGTGGATCATTATAGTGAAAAGATACAGATTAAAATCAGCAATGGAAAAAGGCTCATAGTACAGAGTTCAGAAAAGACCAGGTGTGAGCTTCTAGCCGTTTTCTCCCAGTGGAGTCATATGGACAGTGGTTAGTTCTCTCAGCAATGATATGTGACAACATGTGTGGAGTATTAGTATTGTCAACTAGGGAAACTCACTGAAGCCTTAGTGTACAGGGCTTTTACAGAGGGCCAGTCATATAGTCATGGGATGCCCCTGTGATTGACCTTAGCTGCTCAGTCTCCAGCCCCCCAGAGGTCAAAATGATACCATATGGCCCAAGGCCTCCACCATAAATCACACTGTTGTCATAAACCATTTGGTGTGGCCACGGCCTCAGATCAAAGACACTTAAAATTACAGATCAAATGTTCTTATATATATGTAAATTATATGCAAATATATATTAGGTCATATACTTCTCTCTCTAGATTTTAAATAGCTAATATGTACTCTACTAAGTATTATAAGTTTAAACTGCATGATATGCTTTAAATCACTCTTCTCCCTCAACCCTGAAAACACTTCTTTGCCAGCAGCCACAATGCTGATCTTTGTCAGCAGAGGGCACTGGAGGGACTCTGCAAGGGGAACAGGCCTCTACAGGATCCTTCTCACTGCAGTGGTGCTTGTGAGATTTTGGCTGGCGTGCAGGACATCAAGTGGTGCTCAAGTTGCAGTGGTATTAAGTCTCACCATTGCCCCAAAGGTGGCTTCCCAGCAAGGCTCCCTGGAACCCTAGCAGATAACCTCCTGCTTGCCAGCTCTGGCCTGACCTCATCTAACTCTGCCAGCCAGTGGGCCACAGCTATACCCTCTCCACCCAGGGTGCCATGAAGAGCCTTGGGATGGGGGTGGGAGGAGCCTCTTCTCAGTTGGGTCCTTTCTTGGGTACTCTATCCTGGTCCTAGATGTATTAGCTGCTCCCCCATCTGCTATTATTGTATTGTTTAAAAATAGTTCTCTTTACTCTTTAGTAGCATCATCTTGTTACTAGTTAATAATTCTTTAAATGTTCCTTGTTCATAAAAAAAAAAAAAAAAAGATACTCTTAACAAGCAGAATATTCCAAGGGCTTAGAGGTTCTCTCCAAGGAGCTGGGCAAGGGTTAAACCTTTCTTTGGGGTTTTCAGGATGTGCACAATCCAGACCTCCTGAGTTATCCTATACTGTACAATGGCAGAAATACAGGAGTGCTAGTTCATTTCTTTCCAGGAGAATAGCATTGGTTTGGCATGTGGCTTGATATTCTAAAACATGTGTATGCCTCTTTTCTACCCAGCTAAAAACTTATTTGGATGCTGTGTTTGGCTGGGTTTGGTGGTAGCGTTATGAAAAGGGAAATGCACTAGATCAGCAGGAGGAAATGTGGGTCAGCATGGGAGTTCTGTGCCAACTAACTGTGAAGGCACAGAGAAGTCCCTTGCCTACTTGGTTCTAGCATCATCCACTGTCATTCAGGACTGGTAATTCTTATCCTACCTCCTGTGAGCAACACTAACCCTTGTTGGGAGGATCAAATTACACAGTAAATGCAAAATCAACTTGAAAATTTAACACAATACAGAAGTGAGACATCTGTGATTAAAAGTGGTTTGCTCTTTGAGGTGCTTAGGTGGCTCAGTCGGTTGAGCGGCCTACTTCAGCTCAGGTCATGATCTCACGGTTCATGAGTTCAACCCCCACGTTGGGCTCTGAGCTAACAGCTCAGATCTCAGGAACACTCTTTTATATCAAAAAGGCCATTGTAACAAACTGGGAGTTCAAAGTGTAGTGGCCTTTCTTTGGCGAGTTGTGACCGTTTCTCATTGGTTGGGCTGTTGCCAAGGGAGGAAGAAAGCCTATCTTCCTCCTGCTGCAGTGGTAAAGTAACATCTGCATGCAAGATTCATCTCTTCCTGTTGGGCCTGCTGTTGACAAATGGTAGGGCATGAGAGTTCCCCTTGCTGGCCTCCCAGACTCCATTCTAAACAAGATTTCCTTTTATTAATTTTCACAAACCTATGTCCACATAAGTTCACCTTCACAGATACAGAGAGTTAGAACTTGGACATATCTTTTGCAGGTACACAATTCAACGCACTACAGGCAGCATATACAAGATTTCTTGTGGCACGTCGACTCATTACAAACTGCAGCCATCCCAAGAGCACTTTTTTTTTTCTTTTATTTGTGCCTTGGGGACCAGGACCGAAGACAGGAACTGAAATGAAAACATGGGTCATGATCAGGGGTTTTGACTTAGAAACAGGTGAAAAAGAGATTTACAAGACCCAGGGATCTGAGCGCTATACTGGACTAGAAACTCTACACTTGCTTCCATTCAATCATATAAAATAGGGATTGCTGGGGCATCATGATCTCACAGTTCATGAGTTCCAGTGCTGCATCGGGCTCTGTGCTGACAGTTCAGAGCCTGGAGCTTGCTTTGAATTCTGTGTGTGTGTGTCTCTCTCTGTCCCTTCCTTGCACTCTCTCTCTCTCTGAAAAATAAACATTTAAAAAAATCTTTTTTTAATTAAAAAAATAAGGATTACTGTGGCCAGACTGTAGACAAGGATACTGAGACTCAATATAGTCCACCCAAGGTTTGCCAGCAATTTGTGAACAGGCTCAGGTCAGAAACTGGGTCTGTCTGCCCCATACAGCCTCACATACAGTGCAGCCTCAGAGTCAACTCCATTGACAGCTGGAGGGAAGAACAGTGTCATTACTCAGATATACAGTTGGCTTTAGGTAGATACAGAATTGATGGAGTGATATGGCAACACTAGAACTCTGGTGAGGACACAGAACATTCCCTCCCTGAGCTGCCCTAACAACTTGTCAGTGCCTGCTTTTCACTATATGGAACAATGCCTTCTGGTTACTAAATACAGATAAGGATTTAAAGAAAAATCTCCTAGAGAATTGTAGCACTTGCTCTGAAATACACAGAAAGTAGACTAGATCCTTTCCAAAAGAAAATTTTATCAGAAGGAAAAATAAAAGAGAGCGAGGGCTGGCTGTGGGAACCCCTGAAGAAGGAGGCTGGGGAAAACTCAAAAATCAGAAATTGACAAATTTGGTTTGCCTGCATCCACCAGATTGATCAATTCTGTGCAGGTGTCTGGCAGCTGTGTGACTCTGGGTCAATTGGGCCCTCTCTTTGCCTCAGACTCCCATCTATAAAGTCAGGCTGAACATTTCTGTATATCAGGGATCTAGAATGGCTACCCTGAAACTGTTTGATGCTGGCTTGGGCAATGTTTTGTTTGTTTTGTTTGTTTGTTTGTTTGTTTGTTTTCTTGTTTAAACAAAAATTTTTAATGTTTTATTTATTTTTGAGAGAGAGAGAGACAGCGTGAACAGGGGAGGGTCAGAGAGAGAAGGAGATACAAAATCTAAAACAGGGTCCAGGCTCCGAGCTGGCCATCAGCACAGAGCCCGACGCGGGGCTCAAACCCACAAACTGAGATCATGACTTGAGCCGAAGTCAGACGCTCAACTGACTGAGCCACCCAGGCGCCCCTCTTGTTTTAAAATTTTAATGTTTATTTTTGAGGGGAGGAGGGGCAGAGAAAGAGAGAGGGAGACACAGAATCCAAAGCAGGCTCCAGGCTCTGAGCTGTCAGCACAGTCCCTACAAGAGGCTCCAGCTCATGGACCATGAGATCATGACCTGAGCTGAAGTTGGACACTTAACCAACTGAGCCACCCAGGCGCCCCTGACTAGGGCAATGTTTTATATGCAAATACAAGCCATTCAAGTTAAGCCACCAAAAAGATAGAAGAAGAGAACTTTTTTTTTTTACAACAAAACATTTTATTTTTTATTTTACTTTACTGAGATATAAGTCACGTAACATAAAATCTGCTATTTTAAGGTGCATGATTCAGGGGTGCCTGGGTGGCTCAGTCGGTTAAGTGTCCTACTTCAGTTCAGGTCATGATCTCACTGCCCATGGATTTGAGCCCCACATCAGGCTCTGTGCTGACAGCTCAGAGCCTGGGGGCTGCTTCAGATTCTGTCTCCCTCTCTCTCTGCCCCTCCCCTGCTCATTCTCTCTCTCTCTCTCTCTCTCCCTCTCTCTCTCTCCCTCTCTGAGAAATAAATAAAAATTAAGAAAAATAAAGTACACAGTTCAGTGGGTTTTAGTATATGTATTATGTTGTGCAACAATTGTTACTATATAATTAAAAAACATTTCCATCAGAGAAGGGAACATTTTTGAAAAAAGAATTTGTAAATATTTTGTCTACATGGAAAAGTGATACATTGAGGAGGGCACTTGTTGGGATGAGCACTGGGTGTTGTATGTAAGTGATGAATTACCGGAATCTACCCCCAAAACCAAGAGCACACTGTATACACTGTAGATTAGCCAACTTGACAATAAATATTATTAAAAAAGAAAGAAAAGTGATGATCAAGGTGTATAGAAAAGACAACATCAGTTCCAGGAAATAAATCAACATATTCTTGAGGCAGAACTAAGAAATTAGAGCAATAAAGTTAAAGCCCCAGCACAAAAACGTCTGAGACAATATTGATAAACCACTGCCTGACAAGAGAATAACTACACTTGGAACAGCAGGAAGAAACCTAACGGAACCAGGCAAAAGCAGACAGGCTAAAATAAAGCAAGAGGGATTGCAGTCGGGTATGTGGAAGAACTTCCTGACCATCATAGGGATAAAATGTTACTCCGGGGAGCGTGGAAACCGTTGCCCTAATATATTTAGAAACATGATACATATTTCTACTTGTTTTCCTAATTGCATACTAGAACAGGTTGTCTCTTCCTCAGAATCTTTTTTTTTAAATGTTTACTTATTTTTGAGACAGAGGCAGAGTGTGAGTGGGGAAGGGGCAGAGAGAGAAGGGGACACAGAATCTGAAATAGGCCTCAGGCTCTGAGCTGTCAGCACAGAGCCCGATGCGGGGCTCGAACCCACTAACCGTGAAATCATGACCTGAGCCAAAGTCGGATGCTTAACCAACTGAGCCACCCAGGAGGCCCCCTCAGAATCTTTTAAGAGCAAAAATATCCTTTAATATCTATTTTAGCCTCTATTAAGCCATATTTGGTTTTAACTGTTTTACACAATAACTGGTATTATCTTCCCAGTGTTGGAGCAATACTTATAATTATTATTCTATAGAAATATTCACTAATATTTATAGAACGTTTCTTAGGTGCCACATAACATGTAAGCTCATAACCACCTATAAGGTCATAAGACTGAAATGCAGTGTGTTCAAGTGGTCTATCTCTGTTGTGTGGCTAATCAATGGTATGACAGGGACTCAAGGCAAGTTTGGCTGATTTGAATACCAGGCTCCTTCAACTACACTGATGTTGAGGTTTACATTTACAGGCTATGTCCCTCAAGCATTCTGGAAGCTCCTGGAGGGTAGAAGCTCTGCATGTGACTTCTGTCTTTCCAACCTCTGCCCCTCTGCCACATCTAACCATCCAGCCAATCTGGTTGACTCTTCTGCCTCCAAATACAGCTGACCCTCAAACAACATGGGTTTGAGCTGCACATGTCCACTTATACATGGATTGCTTTTAATGAATACAGTACTATAAATGTATTTTCTCCTCTTTGAGTTTCTTAATGTTTGCTTTTCTTTAGCTTCCTTCATTATAAGCATATGGTGTATAATATATATATCATACAAAATATGTGTTTATGTTATTGATAAGGCTTCCAGTCAACAGTAGGCTATTAGTAGTTAAGTTTGGGGGGAGTCAAAAGTTATAAGTAAATTTTCAACTGCCAGGGGGGAATGGCACCCCAACCCCTATGTTGTTTAAGGGTCAACTGTGCATATGTTTTAAGTTTATTTATTTAATTTGAGAGAGAGAATAAGCAGGGGAGAGGCAGAGAGAGGGAGAGAGAATCCCAGGCAGGCTACACACTGTCAGCATGGAGCCCGACACAGGGCTCAAACCCATGTTGTTAGCTGAGCATGGCCCATGTTTTCATTGCAGTTCTTGTCTTTGGTCCTGGTCCCCAAGGCACAAATAAAAGTAAAAGAAAGTGCTCTTGGGATGGCTGCAGTTTGTAATGAGTCGACGTGCCACAAGAAATCTTGTATATGCTGCCTGTAGTGCGTTGAATTGTGTACCTGCAAAAGATATGTCCAAGTTCTAACACTCTGTATCTGTGAAGGTGAACTTATGTGGACATAGGTTTGTGAAAATTAATAAAAGGAAATCTTGTTTAGAATGGAGTCTGGGAGGCCAGCAAGGGGAACTCTCATGCCCTACCATTTGTCAACAGCAGGCCCAACAGGAAGAGATGAATCTTGCATGCAGGTATTACTTCACCACTGCAGCAGGAGGAAGACAGGCTTTCTTCCTCCCTTGGCAACAGCCCAGCCAATGAGAAATGGTCACAACTCGCCAAAGAAAGGCCACTACACTTTGAACTCCCAGTTTGTTACAATGGCCTTTTTGATATAAAAGAGTGTTCCTCAAGGTGCGGGGTGGCTCAGGTGGTTGGACATCCGACTTCAGCTCAGGTCATGATCTCACAGTTTGTGAGAGCCCTGCATTGGGCTCTGTGCTGACAAATCAGAGCCTGGACCTTGCTTTGGATTCTGTGTCTCCATCTCTCTCTGCCCTTGGCCCGCTCATCCTCTATCTCTCTCAAAAATAAATAAACATTAAAAAAAGTGTTCCTCTACTTTGTTGTGCAGACTTGCCTATGGTTGGTGGTTTTATTTTTAAGGTTAACAGGGACTTGGGGGAGGTTAGTGAGTTAAGTTGAGATCATCTTGCACTTGGGGTGGGCCCTGAATCCAATGATTGATGTCCCTTATGAGAGAAAGGAGAAGGAGGTTTGAGACACAGAGACACAGAGGAGAAAGACTCATGAATATGGAGGCAGAGATTGGAGTTATGTTGCTACAAGCCAAGGAATGTCTGGGACTATTTGAAACTGAAAGAGGCAAGGAAGGATTATCCCCTACGGCCTTCAGAGGGAGTATGACCCTGCTGGCACCTTGATTTCAGACTTCTGGCCTCCAGGACTGTGAGAGAATACATTTCTGTTCTTTTAAGTCACTAAAAAACAATTTGTTCTTTTCTTACAGCAGCCACAGGAAACAAATACCCTGCCTGAAGGAAGGACAATTATTCATTAATGGATATGTCCAGAGAAACTAGCATGAAAGTTTGCTAGTGCATTTCCATCTGGGTGTATTTAGAGCATCAGGAGAGGCAGGAAGCTTCCCAGTAGCCATCTGGTCTCTCTCCCCAGCTCTGGGCTGAGTGGACATCTGCACATGGATGGTCCCACCCCATGTCCAGATTGTATGTGATGGAGTTACCATCTATAACACATTATATGGGAGGCATCTGTAGACCTCTTTACGTGGGGGCAGAAAAAACACATAGCTCTTTAAATGTTCTCTTGGAAAGGTCTGGCCTGAAGCACAATAGCAGTAGTGGTAATTACATCTCCCCAGGAACACATATTGCCAGTTACCACACAGTGCTAAGCAGTAGCTGATAATTTTCTTCTTTTTAAAAATTTTTTTTAAAAAGTTCATTCATTTTTGAGAGAGAGAGACAGACAGACAGACAGACACAGAATCCAAAGCAGATTCCAGGCTTTGAGCTGTCAGCACAGAGTCCTACAGAGGGCTCAAACCCATGAACCATGAGATCATGACCTGAGCTGAAGTAAGATGCTTAACCAACTGAGCCACCCAGGTACTTCTAATTTTCTTTGACCAAAAGTGTCTTATATTGCTTTTGATGAAATAGGATTAACAGTGTTTTCCTTTATACCCATTGTATCTATCAATTGAAATGAAAGAAAAAAATTATTACCAGCTTTCATAGATAGATAGATAGATAGATAGATAGATAGATAGATAGATAGAGACACCTGGGTGGCTCCGTTGGCTAAGCATATGACTTTGGCCAAGTCATGATCTCATGGTTCATGAGTTTGAGCCCTGCATGGGATTCTGTGCTGACAGCTCAGAGCCTGGAGCCTGCTTCAGATTCTGTGTCTTCCTCTATCACTGTTCGTCCCCTGCCTGTGCTCTGTCTCTCAAAAATAAATAAACATTATAAAAATTTTTTAAAAAAGAAAGATAAATTTATGATTCCCCCCCCACCCCAGGACTCAGAAGCAAATGGAAAGAAAAAGCTGTCATACTAAGTGCACATACTTTAAGGGGACAAATAAGAACAAAGCCTTGCTGGCTCATATGGACAGCTTTGTATCTTTACCTGCAGGGCTGTGGGTGTGTGTGTGTGCCAGAAAGAACCTAAGTGGGCACCTCTTCACAGCTTCTGTCCTATAAATAGTTGCTTACTCTACCCCTCGTCACTGGAATAAAATCATTTGAAATATATAGCATCTGAAAGTGCTAAAATGCACAGTCGACCCAGGTAGCAATGATTTATGCCTAAGAGAACTCACAGCCAAAACCAACAAAAAAAGAGCTGGGCTGCTGTCAGTGTCACAGAGGCTCATTGTCAATGCCACAGATGCCAGGGATATTTGTGCCCTCCCTATTGCTGGAAGCCACTTTGGTACCTCCTTTCTCACCTCTGAAGTTTCCTTTGAAGGAAGAGGTAATGGAATGTGTGCAAGTTTTGACAGTGAATTCAACCTCCTCTCCCTAGCAGAGCTAAAGGGCCTACTTTCCAGAATGATCCCATCTGACATTTAGATAATACTGGATTCAGTCCATCCGTCTCAGAGAAACTTACAGGTCAGGCCTCTGTCCAAGAGAGGACAACAGCAGAATGCCTAGCTTCTTTTCTCACACAGGACTCTGAGCACTACTCAGCCTGGACATGCTCCCATTCAATACATTTTAATGGAGCAAACTTAGGCTTGGTAATAAGCAATAAACACATCTATTATCCACTTGGCCATCTTTAACTAATCCCTGGATGAGCTTCCAAAATATAATTAAGATGTTTGGATAAACTCATAATCAGGGAAATACAAATCCAAACTGCGATGAGATACCACCTCACACCTTTAAGAATGGCTGAAATTAACAACGCAGGAAACAACAGATGTTGCCGTGGATGCGGAGAAAGGGAAACCCTTTGGCACTATTGGTGGGAATGCAAACTGGTGCATCCACTCTGGAGAAGAATATGGAGGTTTTTTAAAAAAATTGAAAATAGAACTAAGCTACACTACTATTGCACTACTAGCTATTTATCCAAGGGATACAAAAATGCTGATTTGAAGGGGGCATATGCACCCCAACGTTTATGGCAGCACTATCAACAATAGCCAAATTAGAGCCTAAATGTCCATAGACTTATGAATAGATAAAAAAGATGTGGGGGCACCCGGGTGGCTCAGTTGGTTGATTGTCTGACTCTTGGTTTCAGCTCAGGTCATGATCTCATGGTTTATGAGTTAAAGCTCTGCATCAGGCTCCTAGCTGACAGCACAGAGTTTGCTTGGGACTCTCTCTTCTCTCTTGCAAAATAAATAAATAAACTTAATAAGATTTGAGGGGTGCCTGGGTGGCTCAATCGGTTGAGCATCCCATTTTGGCTTAGGTCATGATCTCACGGTTTGTGAGGTCGAGCCCTGCATCAGGCTCTGTGCTGACAACTCAGAGCGTGGAGCCTGCTTCAGATTCTGTGTCTCCCTCTCTCTGCCCCTCCCTCCACTCATGCTCTGTGTCTCTCCCTCTCTCAAAAGTAAATAAACATTTAAAAATTTATTTAAAAAGATGTGTTTTATATATACACACACTATAGAATATTACTTGGCAACCAAAATGAATGAAATCTTGCCATTTGCAACAGTGTGGATTGAACTATATAGTGTATTATGCTAAGTGAAATAAGTCATTAAAGAAAGACAAATATGCTATGATTTCACTCATATGTGGGATTTGAGAAATACAAAACATGTGAACATAGGGGAAGGAAAGGAAAAATAAGATAAAAGCAGAGAGGGAGGCAAATCATAAGAGACTCTGAACTATAGAGAACAAATTGAGGGTTGCTGGAGGGGAGATGGGTGGGGGGATGGGCTAAATGGGTGATGAGCATTAAGAAGGACTTGTTGGGATGAGCACTGGATGTTTTATATAAGTGATGAATCACTGGGTTCTACTCCTGAAACCAATACAACACTGTATGTTAAGTAACTTGAATTTAAATAAATTAAAAATAAATAAATAAAATGTTTGGATAAGATTGGGGAGAAGGAACTCAGGATTCTCTTTGAATTCCTACTTGGGTAGAATCAAGACAACCTGAATGCCTTTAGAATTTTAACTATGTCCATGAAACAGATGATAGTCCTGTGTGTGTGTGTGTGTGTGTGTGTGTGTGTAAGCATGTGCACCCATACTGGAGGATACAGTGAGCCTTTGGCTATTTATATCTTGTAGTTGCTGATGCAAGATGACTTAAAGACTTGACATTTTTCATCCATACAAGATTACTTGTATTTGTTCAAGTTGGACAAAATATGGACAAGAGCCATAAAAATGATTGAATGAGGTGAAGTTTGAAGAATTTAGTGTGTGTAGCTCAAGGAAACTGATGCTAAGGAGAGCTGGGAATATGCCTTGGCCTCAGGGCTGTCAGTCCTCAAAGAGAAATTTGCAGGTAGTAAGAGGGCACTACAGAGAAGGAAATAGGCAGAAAGGAGTTGAGGTGTGTCTTGGTCACCTCAAGCTGCCATAACAAAATACCATAGATTGGGTGGTTTGAACAACAGAAATTAATTTTCTCATGGTTTAGGAGCCTGAGAAGTCTAAGATCCAGGTGTCGGCTGCTTTGGTTTCTGGTGAGAGTTCTTTTCCTGCCTTGGGGACAGCCACCTTTCTTGCTGTGGGCTCACATGGCCTCTTCTTTGTGAGTGCAGAGAGAGAGGGACAGTGAGATCTCTGGTGCCTCTTCTTTGTTTTTTTAAATATTTATTTATTTAATGTCTTTATTTTATTATTCGTTTTTATTTTTTATTTTATTTTATTTTAATGTTTATTTGAGAGAGAGAGAGAGAGAGAGAGAGACAGAGTGCGAGTGGGGGAGGTGCAGAGAGAAAGGGAGACACAGAATCTGAAACAGCTGTCAGCACAGAGCCCAACATGGGGCTTGAACCCATGGACCACAAGATCATGACCTGGGCCGAAGTTGGCCGCTCAAATGACTGAGCCACCCAGTCACCCCTCTGTTGTTTTTTTTCCCCCCAAATTTTAGTTTTTAAAATTTTCATTCCAGTATAGTTAACATACAGTGTTTTATTAGTTTCAGGTATACAATATAGTGATTCAACAATTCCATACATTACTCAGTGCTCATCATTATCAGTGCACTCCTTAGTCCCCATCACCTATTTCATCCATTCCCTAACCCACCACCTCTCTGGTAAACATCAGTTTGTTCTCAGTTAAGAGTCTGTTTTTTGATTCATCTCTTTTTTTCCTTTGTCTGTTTGTATTGTTTCTTAGATTCCACATGTAAGTGAAATCATATGGTATTTGTCTTTCTCTGACTTATTTCGCTTAGCATTATACACTCTAGATCCATTCATGTCTTTGCAAATGGCAAATTTCATTCTTTTTTATGGCTGAGTAATTGTGTGTGTGTGTGTGTGTGTGTGTGTGTGCGTGTGCGTGTATAACATCTTTATTCATTTGTCCATTCATCTATTGATGGACACTGAGGCTGCTCCAATAATTTGGCTATTGTAAATAATGCTTCAGTAAGCATAAGGGTGCATATACCTTTTTGAATTAGTGTTCTTTGGGTAAATACCCAGTAGTGGAATTACTGGATCATATGGTGGTTCTATTTTTAATTTTTTGAGTAACCTCCATATTTTTTTCCACAGTGGCTGCACCAGTTTGCATTCCCACCAACAGTCCATGAGGGGTGCTTTTCCTCCACATCCTTGCCAACACTTGTTTCTTGTATTTTTTTAAGTTTTGTTTTGACAGAGGGGGGGTGGAGAGAGATAGAGAATCCCAAGCAGGCTCCATGCGGTAATCACAGAGTCCAATGTGGGACTTGATCCCACAAACTGTGAGATCATGACCTGAGCTGAAATCAAGAGATGGATACCCAACCGACTGAGCTACCCAGGAACCCCCCCCCACCTTGTGTTTTTTGTTGGTGTCTCTTCTTTGAAGGGCACTGATCCATCGGACTTTAACCTTATTTACCTCCTTGAAGGCCATATCTCCAAATATAGTCACACTGGGGTTAGGGCTTCAATGTGTGTTTGGGTTGGGCAGGGAGGACACAATTCAGTCCATTGCAGAAGGAAAACTATATGCAGTGGAACAACTTCCCAGAGAAACTGTGGGTGTGGTGGTTCCATTCCCAAGGGAAATAAAAGCTCATTGGACTGGCCCATTTGCACAGCATGCTATAGGGAGAACCAATTTCTGGCTATTTGGATATGTGAGAAAGGGGAAGGGCAGACTAAAAGCTCAGGATGTGTGGGAAACATCATTTGATGAATGTTTTAATTTGATAAGCTCTCTGTCTCTCCCTCATAATGAAATGCATGTATATTCTTTTTTGCATGTATATTCTTACTGGAAAGATAGTACTAGGTCAGGAAGGAAGGAAGGAAGGAAGGAAGGAAGGAGGGAGGGAGGGAAGGAAGGAAGAAAAGAAAGAAAGAAAAGAAAAGAAAGAAAGAAAGAAAGAAAGAAAGAAAGAAAGAAAGAAAGAAAGAAAGAAAGAAAGAAAGAAAGAAAGAAAGAAAGAAAGAATCAGAGCCAGTAGAACTGTGGGGTTGCAGCTACTATCCACTGTGTGGGGAAATGGGGAATAAGAGGCAGTGCTTTCTCTTTATCATGTAAGCAGTTACTGGCAATTTGTTCTGGCCAGCAGAACATCTGATATCATGGCTCCAGGTGACTGTGTAATAACCAACCTAGGAATAGAAATGAAATCATTATTTTTTCTGCCAGAAGAAATTTTTTCTGTCATTTGATTTAAAGGCCAAAGGCTATTCACCATGTCACTGAGAATTATAAAAGCTTTATTAAATATTTATCAAAGTTTTGAATGTGTGATAGATAGGAAAGTTGGACTAATTTAAATCCCAACCACACAGGTCTACATGAGGTAAAATGAGATATAAAAATTGTAGCAACAGAGACTCCTGTGGAAGCCACTACACCCAATGTTGTGAGTTCATAGACAGCCACTGATTTTCATCTTCCTGGTGGCTGAATGGGAATCAGGCAGTGGCCAAAGGGAATGCGAAGAAATTCTTCTCTCTTACTGTTATTGTGTAGATTTCACAGGCTCTTCAAAATGGTATGTGTGTTGGTGTCTACTGGAGCCTGGACTAGTACACCTTCCTTCTGGCATTTTAAAACAAATAATCTCTAGGCTTGATAGAACCCCTTGATCTTGCTTTGAAAAGTCATAGGTCAATGAATACTCACATTTCCATCTTACTTTCAGTCTGATTTGCTAACCTGACCCTTGCCAAATCAGGCCAAAAAGAAAGCAGTTAGAACCTTGACCTTCCAATTTTAGATGAGTACCAATCTCTACATTAAAGGCTATAGAGGGAGGGGCTCAGTCGGTTAAGCGTCCGACTCTTCATTTTGGTTCAGGTAATGATCTCACAGTCGTGAGATCAAGCCCCACATTGGGCTCCACACAGATAGTGTGGGGCCTGCTTGGTATTTTCTCTCTCTCTCTCTCTCTCTCTTTCTCTGCCCCTCCCCTGCCTGCATTCTCACTCTCTCTCTCAAAAATAAAATAAAATAATAAACGTAATAAAATAAAGGCTTATACAAATATTTGTGAATTTATCATTGAGACACAGAATTGGTATATTATCTCCAGGTGATTCTCTTCTCTCAGCAGGTGTACTTATATATTAAGATTACATTATTTATAAGAATATCTATCTATATCTATATTGATCAGTTGCTATAACAGACAGAAGGAGGGAAAGAGAGACAAACTTATCAGTCTGTGTCATATCATGGTGGAACACAAGGCTGGAACATAGGTTCAATCCTACCGAAACCCAGCTGGTCTGCCTTGGGAAGGGCTTCCCCTCACTGAGTCTCAGGGCCTCCACCTGCAAATCCAGAAAATGAATTCATCTTTACTAAAGACTCACCCAATCTTTTAATTATATAATTAAAAGTGTGGTGGTCAGATGCTCTTCAATACTTAGGCTACCACCTGGAGAGTTCACTCAGCTTTTATTTTTCATTTTGGGGATGGGGAATTTGAATCCAGGCAAGGTTATGAGAGGTCCAGAGCAATTGGCAATGGAAACTCATCTCCAATTCAAGGCTTTGGCTCCTGGCTCTCTGCTGCATTAACTGCCTTTTAGGTGTGTGTTAACATCATATTGGCCTATTCAAAATGCTGTTCTGAATGACATCACACAAATGTGTGATGGGCACAAATGTTACATTATTAAAATATTTTGCAGTGTATTCTCAATGAGATTTATACCCCTAGAAAGCAGACATAATAGCAAGCATATAAAGGGTATGTAGTATTATTTTTAGTTCCTGCTTGTCACCAGAAAGTTTGAAGCAATTTACACTAAAAACATAGGAATAAAAATCTTAAAAACCCAGGAAGAAAATTTGGGCAGAGAAGTCTCTGAGAAACATTCCCAAACTAATGGTTAGGGAGAATAAATGTCTCCCTTTCTCTATTTCTCTCTCCTTTCTTTCTCCTTCTCCTTCCTCTCTCGATTTATATTAAGCTTTTTCTTATGTCCTTTTTTTTCCCCCTATCTGGTTTAAGGTAAATTGAGTTAGGTTTCTGAAACTTAAAGCCAAAAGCATCCTAGTGGACACATCATTTAAGCTCATTAGGTATGAACTATTATTACCCCTATTTTACAGATGAAGAAGGTTGGGCACAGAAGGGTTAAAAATTGCTTAAAGTCACTGATAAATAACTGATAAATATGCAAAGCTGGGATTTTATTGTTTTATTGTTTTTATTTTTTATTATTAATTTTTTAAAAATTTTAAAAATGTTTATTTATTTTTGAGAAAGAAAGAGAGACAGAGCACGGGTGGGGGAGGGTGCAGAGAGAGGTAGACATAGAACCCGAAGCAGGCTCCAGATTCTGAGCTGTCATCACAGAACCTGATGCGGAGCTCGAACCCACAAACTGTGAGATCATGACCTGACCCAAGGTTGGACTCTTAACTGAGAGCCACTCAGGTGCCCCTGGAGCTGGGATTTTAATCAAGAAAGTCTGTATAGCTACACCATTAACCTTTAATTTACATGCTCAGAAGTGTGAAGTCAGATTTTAAACTGGGTCTGTTTGACTCAAACTCCACTCTGCAACCTGTGATAAAAATGATGATGAGCATGGTAATGACAATAACAGTAATGATTATTATAGCTGATGTTTATTGAGCTTTTATAGTGTGTCAGCATTAGTCTAAATATTGTAAATAAATTAACTCACTTAATCTTCACAAAAACCCTATCAGGTAGGTACTACTATTATCCCCATTTTAGAAATACTTATTTCTATTCATATTCATAAACTGAGGAACAAAACTTATTTCTAAAAATTCTTAATTAAGATATAATTCACATACCATAAATTTTACCCTTTTAAATGTGTAAAACGTAGTGATTTTCAGTATATTCATTATGTTGCACAACCATCACCACTATATAATTCTAGAACCTTTTCTTTACCTCCCAAAGAAAGCTTATATGGATTAGCAGTCACTCTCTATGTCCCCCTACCCCCTCAGCCCCTGGCAACCACTAATCTACTTTCTGTCTCTATAGATTTGCCCATTCTGGACACTTCATATAAATGGAATATGTGGCCTTTTGTGTCTGGCTTCTTTCATTTGGAATAGAGAAAAACAGCTACCATTTATTCGTCGCTATGACTACCGTGTCCTAAGCACTGTTATCGGGAGCTTTCTGTGCATTAGCTCTAATCCTCCCAATAACCTTGTGGCAGAGTGAAACTATTATCTTCATTTTAATGAGGAGACTGAGTCACACTGCTGTTCAGTAACCTGCATAGAGTGCAACAGCTCATAAATGGCAGAGTTAAAATGCAAACCCAGGTCTCTCTGTATCCAAATCCCACACCCTTTGCAGTCCATCCCTCCACCTCCAGGTTACACGAAGATGTGGGGTAGTAATGTGGTGGTCTTGAAGCCAGGCAAAGGAGTCAATTCAGCCTGATGGTGGTGGAAAGTCTAGCCACAAGCTCTCCTGGACTGGTGCCTGTCAGTGGGGTGGGGGTAGGAGGGACCCCCTCCTGTGCCTGTGCTGTAGACATCAGCGAATTTGTCTGCTGAGGTCCTGCTTGAACTTTTCTCTTTGGAGTTCCCTTGAGGCTCCAGGTACCCTCTTTGGTTTTACTCAGTTTGGATGTGTAGGTTGAAGAGCTTATATGGTGGAATTTCTGTATTTCTTCATCTAGTTTTGGGCTACACATGGAATCATGATGAAGCAAGTCAAAACTCCTATGAAGAGAAGAAAAAGAATCAATGGAACTTCTTCAAGCATTCCCCAAAGTCTCCAACTCAGGTACATTTCCTTCTAGGGCTCACTGAATGGACACCAGCTACCCTTCTCTAGATGGACACCCAAGGCTGACAGCTTACATATGCTTCCTCAGGAAGAGGTCTTGGAGTTGGCCATTGGTTTGGTACACAGAGAGCCATTTATGCTGTTGATCTACACTGACAACTTTCTCCCAGTGTAAAATTTTTCAAGCAGTGCCTTCTCAGGATCTGGGGGTAATGCACTTTCAATAGGAAACATCATGTCTGGTTGATAAAGCTGAGATTTGTGCCATGCAGTGATGATAAATTATTCTTTGTTGGCTTTGGAGGATTTCACATAAAATTAAAAATCGTATCTCCAAGAGCTGACTCCTAGAATGTTAGATCTGGAAGTGGCCCTCAAGACTGAGTATTCAGCCCTTCTTTTTAGAGACAAATAAATCTACAAAGTCCCAGAAAGAAGTGTGGCACAGGGCCCGATTTTGTGTGATATATGTGGGTGCCAATGGGACAGCTCACAGGGATCATGGTGTTCTGGCCCCTTTACCCAGTGAGGACTTGGACCCAGTGATCCCTCAATTTCAGTGACACACAAACATATCAGGTGGTACTTGTATTATAGACTCTTCCAGCTCTCGGCACCACTGTATCACTGGATCTCTTTTGTGAAAACATGCCCTCTGCAGGGTGGGCCCTGGTCACTCCCCAGAGAACAGATGATGATGATCCTGATGATGACTGATGACAATGAAAACATCATCTCAGAAAACCCAGAAAGGGTTGGAAATGACTCATGTTCTAGTGGTTTGCGAGGATGCCTTGGGGTACCCGACCCCTTCCCCCCACCCAGCTGCACTTCTCCTCAAAGTCATTCATGTGATGTGATTGTTTCTCCCTCTGAAGGACCACTGAGGCAGCCTGACAGAGATGAGGAAACAGATCAGCTGAGTAGAACCAAAATACCCAACACTACAATTAGTTCTCCACAAATACCAGCCCTAAGAGCTCTTTTATTTACATACTGCACACAAGCAGATGTTTACACTAACATTTATAGACAATGAAGAATTAAGTAGTGTTTTTCATGCTCTCTGTATAACAAGGCACTGATATGTATGCTACTGATCTAGAAATAGTGCCTTCCAAAGGAGTTTGTTTCAATGATTTGGAAAATGCAGGTCCAAACAGCTCATTTCTTCAGATTACCGAACTGATTTCCTGTTACTGCAACTAGAGGTCTTTAAGAGTCACTGATGGGCTCTCAGATGAAGTGAGAAGCTGGCAAGAAAAAGGATGTCTGGAGGGACATCTTTGTCTTTTTGACATTGGGGACAGTGTGTCTCAGTCTCCCCTTTTTAACTTTTTATCTTGAGATAATTTTAGACTTACAAAGGGATATTGAACATGGTCCAGTAGTTCTCATATGCCCTTCACCCAGCTTCCCCTTATGTTAACATCTTATATAAACATAGACTATCAAAATGCATTAGCTTTGATACAATACTATTAACCAAACTGCAAAATTTATTCATATTTCATCAGTTTTTCCACTGAAGTCCTTTTACTGTTCCAGGATTCCACAATGCATTTGTTGCCTTAGTCATGTCATGGGTCCTCAATCTCCTCCTATTCTGTGACAGTCTTTCCTCGTCATTCACGACCTTGATATTTTTGAAGATTAGTGGTCAGATATTTTGTAGAACATCCCTCAATTTGGGTTTGTCTGATGTTTTTCTCATGATTAGAATAGAACTTTCTCATGACTAGATAGAAATAGACTGAGGTTGGGGAGCCTTTTTTGGTTAAATTTAAGGAAAAGAATTACTTTCTTCTGGCTTTCTTCACCCTCCCTCAATGTCCTGAATGTACTTGCTCTGCGTCCAACCCAATGGTAGAGGCATGGGTCACTGAGGAAAAAGGTGCTTTTTATTTTTTCTTTCTTTCCTTTTTTAAATAAGTGTCCTCAAATTCCAGGAAGGAATTCCAATTTCTTACATCAAGACTACAAAGAGGCAGAACAGTGCTTCATTTGAAATGGTTTGAGACAGAATGGGAAAAGATATTTGCAAATGACATATCAGATAAACGGTTAGTATCCAAAATCTATAAAGAACTTACCAAAATCAACACCAGAAAAACAAATAATCCAGTGAAGAAATGGGCAGAAGACACGAATAGACACTTTTCCAAAGAAGATATCCAGATGGCCAACACACACATGAAACGATGCTCAGCATCCCTCCTCATCAGGGAAATACAAATCAAAACCACACTGAGGTATCACCTCACTCCAGTCGGAGTGGCTAAAATTAACAAATCAGGAAACAACAGATGTTGGCGAGGATGTGGAGAAAAGGGCACCCTCTTGCCCTGTTGGTGGGAATGCAAACTGGTGCAGCCCCTCTGGAAAACAGTATGGAGGTTCCTTAAAAAATTAAAAATAGAACTACGTTACGGCCCAGCAATAGCACTACTAGGAATTTATCCAAAGGTACAGGAGTGCTGATGCATAGGGTCACATGCACCCCAATGTTTATAGCAGTGCTTTCAACAATAGCCAAATTATAGAAAGAACCCAAATGCCCAACTGATGAATAGATAAAGAATATGTAGTTTATATATACAATGGAATACTACTTGACAATGAGAAAGAATGAAATCCTGCCATTTGCAACAACATAAATGGAATTGGAGAATATTATGCTAAGTGAAATATGTCAGTCAGAGAAAGACAGATATCATATTTTCACTCATATGTGGATCTTGAGAAACTTAGCAGAAGGCCAAGAGGGAAGGGAAGGGGAAACATAGTTTCAAACAGATAGGGAGGCAAACCCATAAGAGACTCTTAAATACAGAGAACAGACTGAGGCTTGATGGTGTGGGGGGGAGAGGGAAAAATGGGTGACGTGCATTGAGGAGGGCACTTGTTGGGATGAGCACTGGGTGTTGTACGTAAGTGATGAATCATGAGACTCTACCTCTGAAACCAAGAGCACGCTGTATACACCGTATGTTAACTACCTTGACAATAAATCATATTAAAAAAAAAAGAAATGGTTTGAGAAGAGTGGCAGTCCCTCCTGCAGCTGGATTTCATCATTACATTGCTTACTGTGTGAAAAACAATAATATCCCGTTAGCAAAATATTAAACTTGCAATTTTTTGCACTGAATTCTCAGGGAGTTTCCTGAGGTTGCCTCCCCACCTGGGTGATGTGATGTCTCATCTAAGAGGTTCTGACATTTCTTAGTTTTGGTGGAGGGAGAAACACTAAGCCTTAGTTTTCTGGAGTTTCTATAAAGATGAGAAGTATTATGAAATCATCAACATTGTAGCTCAGAACATGATCCTTCCAATTTATGTCAATGGCTAAGATCACCTTTTTTGAGAAAAGTTTAGGGATTTTAAACATTTTTTAATTTTAATTTTTAATCCAAGTATATTTAACATATAGTGTTATATTAGTTTCAGGTGTAAAATATAGTGATTCAGTATTTCTTTACATTATTCAGTGCTCATCATGATAAGTGTAGTCTTAATCATCTTTGCCTCTTTCACCCATCCCCCTTCCCCTGGCAACCACCAGTTTGTTCTCTATAGTTAAGAATATGTTTTTTGTTTGTCTCTTTTTTTCTTTGTTCACTTGTCGTGTTTCTTAAATTCCACGTATGAGTGAAATCATATGGTATTTGTCTTTCTATGACTGACTTATTTCGCTTATTATTATACCCTCTAGATCATCCATCCATGTTATTGCAAATGGCAATAGTTCATTCTTTTTTTAGTAATATCTATCTATTATCTATCTATCTATCTATCTATCTATCTATCTATCTATCTAATGTCCTCTTTAGCTATTCATCATTTGACAGACACATGGGTTGCTACTGTATCTTGGCTATGGCAAATGTAAAGGTGCTTATTTCTTTTTGAATTGGTATTTTCATTTTCTTTGGGTAGATAGTCAATAGTGGAATTACTGGATCATATGGTAATTCTATTTTTAATTTATTTAAACATTAAAAATTTTTTTAATGTTTTTATTTTTGAGAGAGAGACAGAGACAGAGTGTGAGCAGGGGGAGGGCAGAGAGAGAGAGACACACAGAATCCGCAGCAGGCTCCAAGCTATGAGGTGTCAGCATAGAGGCCGACACAGGGCTCAAACTCACAAATGGCAAGATCATGACCTGAGCTGAAGTCGGACACTTAACCAACTGATCCACCCTGGCACCCTACTATTTTTAATTTTTTGAGGAACCTGCATACTGTTTTCCACAGTGGTTGCACCAGTTTGAATTCCCAACAATAGGAACAGTGTACAGGATTCTTTTTTCCCTACATCCTCCCCAACACCTATTTCTTTTTTTTTTAAATAGTTTATTGTCAAGTTGGTTTCCATATAACACCCAGTGCTCATCCCAAGTGCCCTCCTCCATGCCCATCACCCCCCTTCCTCTCTCACCCACCTCCATCAGCCCTCAGTTTGTTCTCAGCATTCAAGAGTCTCTCATGGTTTGCCTCACTCCCTCTCCCCCACTATTTTTCCTCTTCTTCTCCCCCATGATCCTCTGTTAAGTTTCTCCTAATCTTCCTATACGTGCAGACATATGGTATCTGTCCTTCTCTGCCTGATTTATTTCTCTCAGCATAACACCCTCAAGTTCCATCCATTGTTGCTACACATGGCCAGGTTTCATTCTTTCTCATTGCCATGTAGTATTCCATAGTATAGATAAACCACATCTTCTTCTTTTTTTTTCTCTTACAAATAGTTTATTGTCAAGTTGGAAACCACATCTTCTTGATCTATTCGTCCGTTGATGGACACTTAGGCTCTTTCCATGTTTTGGCTATTGTTGAGAGTGCTGCTATGAACAATGGGGTCCATGTGCCCCTATGCATCAGCACTCCTGTATCCCTTGGGTAAATTCCTAGCAGTGCTATTGCTGGGTCATAGGAGAGTTCTAGTGTTAATTTTTTTTTAAGAACCTCCACACTGTTTTCCAGAGGGGCTGCACCAGTTTCCATTCCCACCAACAGCGTAGGAGGGTGCCCGTTTCTCCATATCCTCGCCAGCATCTAGAGTCCTCTGATTTGCTCATTTTAGTCACTCTGACTGGCATGAAGTGGTATCTCAGTGTGGTTTTGATTTGTATTTCCCTGATGAGGAGGGATGCTGAGCATCATTTCACGTGTCTGTTGGCCATCTGGATGTCCTCTTTGGAGAAGTGTCTGTTCACATTTCCTGCCCATTTCTTCACTGGGTTGTTTGTTTTTCGGGTGTGGAGTTTGGTGAGTTCCTCACAGATTTTGTATACTAGCCCTTTATCTGATATCCCAACACTTATTTCTTATATTTTTCATTTTAACCATTCTGACAGGTGTGAGGTGATCTCTCATTATGGTTTTGATTTATTTGCATTTCCCTTATGATTAGTGATGTTGAACATCTCTTCATGTTTCTGTTGGCCATCCATGTGTCTTCTTTGGAAAAATGTTCATTTCTCCTGTCCATTTTTAAATTGGATTACTTGTTTCTTGGGTGTTGAGTTGTATAAGTTCTTTATTTTAGACATTAACCCCTTTTCATATATCATTTGCAAATATCTTCTACTAGTGGGTTTTTTTTTTTTTTTGCTTTGTTTTGTTTTGTTGATGGTTTCCTTCACTGTGCAAACCCTTTTTATTTTGGTGTAATCCTAGTAGTTTAATTTTGCTTTTGTTTCCCTTACCAAAGGAGATATGTCTAGAAAAATGTTTCTACAGAGGATGTCAAAAAGATTACTGCCTATATTTTCTTCTAGGAGTTCTATGATTTCAGGTCTCACATTTGGGTAAAGGTTTAGGGCTTTATTTTTTTAATTCTCTATTGAACATCAAAGTTATTAGAAGTTGTTAACGTTGTTGCTATTTTACAGGTGATATCATTGAGATCAGAGAGGGAAAAACAACCAATTACTCATCCAGTGGAAGCTCTATTAACCCATTTTATAGGTGCTCAGTTCTTTCCTGGTTAGAGTAAGGGCATATAGATTTATAGGACATGGTCCCTATCCTTAAAAAGCTTAAAAATCTAGAATGAAAGTGATTACTACTCCATTTAAAGTGACAGTGACAAAGAAGTATGTTATGGTGTTGATGCCGAGTGTCATAAGAATTCATAGACAAGTCGGGGCACCTGGGTGACTCAGTCAGTTAAGTGTCCGACTTTGGCTCAGGTCATGATCTCAGGGTTCATGAGTTCGAGCCCCACATTGGGCTCTGTGCTGAGAGTTCAGAGCCTGGACCTACTTCAGATTCTGTCTCACTCTCTTTAACCCTCCCCTACTCATGTGTTCTCTTTCTCTCTCTCTCTCAAAATAAATAAACATTAAAAATTTTTTTAAAAGCTCAATAAAGCTTTAAAGAGGAAGTAAAAACTGAACTGATCTTTGACAATTCATAGAATTTGGAGATAGAAAAAACCATTTCCTATAAGGCCCCAGAAGCCTGGCAAAAAAATTTGGAGGATTGAGGGCACATGAGTGACATGGGAAAAGTTGTGTTTACAGCAGTTTAATCTGCTTGAGCTGTGCAGTGGGATGAATAATTGCAGGCTAGAGAGTCATTATCACTAGGCAAGAACAATATTTATTCTGGGCCTCCCGGAGGCAGCACCAAAGCAACAGGGTTTGTTGGTGAGACTAGGAATCAGGTAGGAAAGGAAAATTGCTGTATGGATTAAGTGGGAGAGCCTTTCTGGAGTAAATGTATTCCTGAGTGTTTCTTCAATTAATTTAAAAAGTATATTGGATACCATTTTATGTTTTTTTTTAATGTTTACCTATTTTTGAGAGAGAGAGAAGAGCACATGCGGGGGGAAGAGCAGAGAGAGAGAGGGAGACACAGAATCTGAAGCAGGCTCCAGGCTCTGAGCTGTCAGCACAGAGCCTAATGCGGGGCTCAAACCCATGAGCTGTGAAATCATGACCTGAGCCAAAGTCGGATGCTCAACCAACTGAGCCACCCAGGTGCCCCTTTTTTAAAAAGTTTATTTATTTATTAAAAAATTTTGTTAACGTTTATTCATTTTTGAGAGACACAGAAAGAGGGCAAGCTGGGTGGGACAGAGAGAGATGGAGACACAGAATCAGAAGAAGGCTCCAGGCTCTGAGCTGTCAGCACAGAGCCTGATGTGGGGCTCGAACTCATGAACCATGAGATCATGACCTGAGCTGAAGTCAGATGCTAAACTGACTGAGCCACCCAGGCACCCCTATTGGTTACCATTTTAAAAGTGCTTGTTATGTGCTATTTATGTGCATTAATTAATGTAATCTCTTTTCTACAGAGGAACAAACTGAGGCTTGGAAAATAAGTCACTTCTTCCAAATCACAGGGCCAGAAAACAGCAAAGTAAACTTTCCTAAATGGGCCTGGTTTCAGAGTCCCTATCTGTCCTGATGCCCAATACATGGCTACAGTATTTCTTCTATGTTAGAGCTGGAGGAACCTTTGAATTCTAGTCCATGCTCTTGTCTTAATGAAGAGCTGGCCAAAACCCAAAGGGGGAAAGTGGTGCACCTAATCCCGGATAAATTAGCAATTCTGCAAAATATTGGTGTCTCTGATACCAGGATCCCTGGGGTGTGTCTGATCCTGAATGCTCTGTGATTTGGGGGAATAAACCTTCTCTAAAAGAACTCAGGCTTTAGATTTTGCAGATTAGAACCACGGTCCCCATGTTCTTCAGTGACTCCTATTTCTCCAGTTGTGACTAAAGATCTGGTTCAGGAAGAGGTTTAAAGGAGGGCTTTCCTAGCTGGAGCTCATGTACCCAAGGCTGAGAAGTCAGTGGTAGGGATGGTGGACATAGATGTCATCACACCTTTGTAGTTTGATTCCCATGACTCTGAAGGCTTCTATGTTTAGACAAGTGTCTTTTATAACATTACCACTGTGTGTCCTTGGGAAACATACCCTTTTTGAAAATAAGCATTTTCATTTTTAAAGTGAATATAGTGAACATTCTTGCCTTTTTAGGGTTATGGGTGTGAGAACAAAATAGCTTTGGGTTAGTATGCAGGGTAGGCCCTCAATGAATGTTAACTCCTTGAAATACCTTGGTAGAATAAGCAGCAGTTGGTAGAGTGGCAAAATCACTTAATCTGAAGCCAGACAACACTGATAATGCCTTTAGGATCTAACTTGGATGTGGTCTTGAGTGAAGCAGAGAGGCTCTGGCTATAGTCTCTCACCTGAAAATGGAGGAGTTCATTGTAAATGGAGCAAATGGTAATCACTAAGTAGGTATGTGGGGTGCAAAAGTGGTAGGGAAGGGGAAGCAGATAAAACAGGGAAGGGAGAAGAGAATTGTCCAGAAATCCGCTTTACTTTTTGCATCTCAAATATTTTCCCAAAACCTTTGTTTCCATGGAGAACACAAGCCCAGTAAAAATATAACTGCAAACCACAGGTGATTTTAGAGAAACATAACCATAATAGTAATGATTATATACACCATATATGTCAGGTGATGCTGCGACCAAGAATTGAGCTGGATGCTTTACACAGAGTATGTTAATTTCCCATAAAAATCCTGCAAGGTAAGAATTACAGGACACAGTTTCCAGGTGAGGAAACTGATTTTCTGATATATTGAGCTAATATTCCAGGTTCTGCAGATAGGTAGCAGTGGGGATGGGATTCTAACTAGGGTTTCTTGGGCTTCAAATAGCTTGCTCTTTGCTCTATGCCTAGATTATTTCCCATTTTTGCTATGTGCTGGCCTTTCAAGTTGGACTAATTAAGAGGCTGCGTTTTGGGGCGCCTGGGTGGCTTAGTCGGTTAAGCGTCTGACTTTCGCTTGGGTCATGATCTCACGGTTCGTGGGTTCGAGCCCCGCATCAGGCTCTGTGCTGACTGCCAGTTCAGAGCCTGGAGCCTGTTTCAGTCTGTGACTCCCTCTCTCTCTGACCCTCCCCTGCTCACGCTGTCTCTCTCTCTCTCTCTCCTAAAAATAAATAAAAAAACATAAAAAAAAAGAGGCTGCGTTTATTTTCATAAGCTATAGTCAGTCAGACCATAAAGCATTCCCAGTGTTCGTTTTTTAGAGATGTTTTTCAGAAATACACCAAGAAATCAGCCCTGCTCCTTTTCAACCATGGGGTACAGTGGTATTTCACCTTTGGATTCCCTATCTTGTTGACCAGAGATGATCCTAAAGATCATCTGACTAGCTCCCCAGATGAAAGTTCATACTCAAATGATACCTTTTCCCATCATGTTGTACATACTCAGAATACTTATGCTTTGGGAATTGAGGGTGGTTTCAAAAAGACGTGTTCCAGAAATGGCTTTAGTACTGGAACACTAGTGAGATCCTAAGATGATTGCTTTACAAATGAGCAAACCCATCCAAAAGTTGAAGTAATGAAGTGACTAAAAACAGTAAGATATAATCCTTCCCCATATCCTACCCCAACCAAGATATTCAATACCAGTAAAATGAATGGGTGTAAATTGGTGTGTGTGTTGGGGAGGGTCCTCCAACATAATGGACAACAGGAGACTGGGAGAGAGATGTGGAGTTTCCCCTCCAATCCTCTACTTGAGTTCCTTTCCCTAAACTAGATCAAAGGGTTTTAACCTTTACTTTTTGTTTGGTGAAATCCAATAATTCTCAGCTGCTGCTGTAGTTGGTGTGGAAATGAAAGTGGGAAGAGGTAGAGCCTCCACCCATACATGCTTTAGCTGTGGACAATTGGTTCAGGGGGACTTGAAGGGGTCCCAGAAGCCTCTTGTAGGACACAGTTTATTTACTTTATTTATTGTGTTTATTTATTTTTGCAAGAGAGAGAGCATGTCCGCAGGGGAGGGGCAGAGAGAAAGAATCCCAGCAGATTCCTCACTGACAGTGCAGAGTCCGACGTGGGTCTTGAACTTATGAACCATGAAATCATAACCTGAGCCGAAATCAAGAGCTGGTTGCTTAACTGACTGAGCCACTCAGGTGTCCCATTGTAGGGCACAGTTTAAAATCTACTGCTAGGGGCACCTGGATGGTTCAGTCAATTAAGTAACCGGCTCTTGATTTTGGCTCAGGTCATGATCTCATGGTTCCGGAGGTTGGGCTCTGCGCTGTCAGCTTGGGATTCTCTCTCTCCTTTTGTCTTGCCCCTCACCTGCACATTCTTGTATTCTCTCTCTCTTTCTCTCTCTCTCTCTGTCTCTCTCTCTCTCTGTCTCTCAAAAATAAATAGATAAACTAAAAACAATAAACTGCTGAGATAATTCATCAGGCTTCTTAGTGTTTTCTTTTTCTGTGAAGGATTCTTTGTATATCAGTTCCTACCCTGTTGGGCTTCAGTTTCCTCACCTAAAAGTGAAGAATCTCTAAGGTCCCTTTGAATTCTAATCATTTGTATTTCTAGTGTTCTCTGATGACCAGAACCAGGCAGTAAGGGTGAGAAAGCATTGCTCACAGACCCTCCCATCCAGGGCTTCAACTCATTCATTTCTGGTGAGGGCTGAAGGGACATGATCTGTGGACTTGAACTGCACCAACTTTCCTTCTGGCTCCCTTCCTCTCTGCTGATTCATATGGTAATGAACAGCTGATGCCACTGTGCCCAGGTTTCTTCAGCAAATCCTCTATCATGTTTTATTGCTTTGGAGTTCCTCAACTGATGTGCATGTGCTTCTTGCCTTGGTTCATTTTGCTTATTCACAACAAAGATGCCAGGTCACCAGAACACAGTTAAATACATTGAAAATTATGCAACACATTTAACAAGTGTTTGCCTACCACATATTACATTTTCTGAAGGCAGGGGCTGCAAGAAGAGTTGAAAAACCAAAACTCTGCTTGAACCATTGAGACAGGGCAGGGACTGGACTCGGGTCCCCTCAGCCCTAACCACCAAATCCAGTACTCTAGGATAGCTAAAACACTATGTCCTTGAGTGGTATATCTTGCAGAAATGCAGAAACAGGATGCATACTGAAAGGAGGGACTTGACTCCAAAGACTGGCAAAGACAGAGCCAAACCAGTTTGCACTAAGATGGACCCCAGTACTGAACTTTCACCAACTTCCCTCCCTCCCCATTATAACACTAACGATCATGCCCAGCAGTGGAGATTTAACATGTTAATTAGACATGTGATGCATGAAGAAACATGACCTTTAAGTACACAGGTGCTAATAAATCAGTGCTTCTACATGCTCAGACCACTCTTTTCCTACTTATGTTTCTTTAAAAAATTCTCCCTGACCTCTCCCTGGGGAGTCAGCCTGAAGATTGTTTCCTCTGTGCTCTTTCCCTTGTGCTCAAGCATAAGCCCCAGTAAAGCCTTGTCTGAAACTCCTGTTTGGCCTTTTGTCCATTTCTATTGTTTAGTGAACCCAAAGGCCTGGTTTGAACCTCTACTATGATGTATGACCTGGAGCATGTTACACTGTCTGGCACCTGTTTCTTCTTTAAAGTGGCCAGGGGCACCTGAGTGGCTCAGTCGGTTAAGTGCCAAGCTTTGGCTCAGGTCCTGATCTCATGGTACATGGGTTCAAACCCTGCATTGGGCTCTGTGCTGACAGCTCGGAGCCTGGAGCCTCTTTTGGATTCTGTGTCTCCCTCTCTCTCTGCCCCTATCCTGCTCATGATCTCTCTCTCTTTTGCAAAAATAAATAAACATTAAGAAAATAAAGTGTCCAAATTCTTCTTTAAAATGTCCAAGTTAGAGGAGCCTTAAAGCCCTGGCTCTAAAATTTTCTTGACTGAACTAAGTGCAGAAGTATATACAAGCATGTGTCTTAGTAAAAGCTACATGTATAGCCCTGTTCCTGAAGAGGGGTGGAAAACCGGATTGAAAGGCAGGTAGTGGCTACACTGGGAATGGCCTCAAAGGACAACTGAGATGTTTGGACATTACCTTACTGCCATGGGGATTTACTGAAACTTTTAGACCAGGGCAGTAGTGCGGAGGGAAGTTTTAGATAATCTAAAAATAAATTCCCAGGAAGAAAGAGTAATAGAATAAGAAAAGTATGGAATGGGGGCGCCTGGGTGGCTTAGTCGGTTAAGCGTCCGACTTTCGCTTAGGTCATGATCTCGCGGTTCGTGGGTTCGAGCCCCGCGTCGGGCTCTGTGCTGACTGTCAGCTCGGAGCCTGGAGCCTGTTTCAGTCTGTGTCTCCCTCTCTCTCTGGCCCTCCCCTGCTCACGCTGTCTCTCTCTCTCCTAGAAATAAATAAAAAAAAATATTAAAAAAAAAGAAAAGTATGGAATGTATCAGGAAGTTATTCTTAGCAGACTCTAAAAGATTTGAACTGTACCTCTTCTGTTTTCATGGATGCATTTGTTTTTGTTTTAAAATTTTTTAAATGTTTATTTATTTGTTATTTTTGAGAAACAGAGTGTGTGAACATGACTGGGGTAGGGGCAGAGAGAGGGAGGAAGATAGAATCCAAAGCAGGCTCCTTGTTGTCTGCACCGAGCCCAACGTGGGACTCGAACTCACGAACTGTGAGATCATGACCTGAGCTGTAGTGGGATGCTTAACTGACTGAGCCACCCAGACACCCCTGTTTTGTCTTTAATATTGTAGCATTGAACATCACAATTTGCAAGTTTTTGGTTGAAAAAAAAAGTACTTGTCAGGATGAAGAATTCTGTTCCTCATTATACTTTTTTGGTATAAATGATGGATTTTATTTTATTTTATTTCATTTTTTAATAGTTTATTGTCAAGTTGGTTTCCATATTACACCCAGTGCTCATCCCCACAAGTGCCCTCCTCCATGCCCATCACCCCTCTTCCCCTCCCGCATCAGCTCTCAGTTTGTCCTTGCATTCAAGAGTCTCTCATGGCTTGCCTCCCTCCCTCTCCCCCACTATTTTTCCCCTTCTTCTCCCCATGGTCCTCCGTTAAGTTCCTCCTAATCCACCTATACGTGCAAACATATGGTATCTGTCCTTCTCTGCCTGACTTATTTCGCTCAGCATAACACTGTCAAGTTCTGTCCATTGTTGCTACACATGGCCATGTTTCATTCTTTCTCATTGCCATGTAGTATTCCATTGTATAGATAAACCACATCATCTTGGTCCATTCATCAGTTGATGGATACTTAGGCTCTTTCCATGTTTTGGCTTTGTTGAGAGTGCTGCTATGAACATTGGTGTCCATGTGCCCCTATGCATCAGCACTCCTGTATCCCTTGGGTAAATTCCTAGCAGTGCTATTGCTGGGTCATAGGGGAATTCTATTTTAAACATCTTGCCAGAGAAGAGGAGCCATTCAGTATAACCTGTTAGCACTGGGGTGCCTGGGCAGCTCAGTTGGTTAAGTGTCTGACTCTTGATTTCAGCTCACGTCATGATCTCATGGTTTGTGAATTCCACCCCATACTATCAGTGCAGAGGCTGCTTAGGATTCTCTCCCTCTCTCTGTTTCTCTCTGTCTCTGACTCTCCCTCCCTCTCCGTGCCCACGCACGCACACACACACACACATACACACAAGCACACACACTCTCTCTCTTTCTCAAAAAAAGAAATAAAAACTTAAAAAATGTTAGCATTTCTGTCTTCTAGGAGTAGGAACTCTAGAGGCTGAAAACCATTTCAATTATGACATGTATACTAACAGAAAATTTTCTTTTTTTAAGTTTATTTTTTTAAAGCTGAATAACATTTATTTTATTTTTTAAAATAGTTTGTTGTCAAGTTGGTTTCCATATAACACCCAGTGTTCATCCCCACAAGTGCCCTCCTCCATGCCCTTCGAGAGAGAGAGAGAGAGACAGAGTGTGAGCAGAGGAGGGGCAGAGAGAGAGGGAGACACAGAATTTGAAGCAGACTCCAGGCTCTGAGCTGTCAGCACAGAGCCCGACACGGGGCTCGAACTCAGACTGTGAGATCATGACCTGAGCTTAAGTTGGATGCTTAACGAACTGAGCCACCCAGGTGCCCCATATACTTTATATAACATATCAAGCATCTTCACCAACAGAGAAGAAAAGGAATAGGAAAATGGGCTAAAGACACAGACAGTTCACCAGGTACAGTTATGTAAAGTATGCAACACTCTAACTTGGAAATGTCATTTCTAAGGTAATGGAGATGCATGAGGATGTACCCATAGAATTTCATCCTAAAGTAATAACAGTATACATTGTAGAATTATGGATGAATTTGTTTATTGATCTGTATCTTTAAAAAAACAATAAATATGTATTACTTGCATACTATTTTTTAAGGAAAAGTGGTCCCAGACAAAATGGTGAAAATAAAAAATTTTGCTTCACTTTTTGAAGTCTGTTTCCTTTTCTACAGCACCCCGTCCCTCCTTCCAGTCCATTTCACCATATGGTTTCAAAGATTCAGTCCTAACTCTAAGGCACACCTGATTCTTAGCCCAAGTCACACAGTTTCACTATCTCTCAGCCACTGTGGTGCCTCTGACCTTTACCAACTGCTTCCACTACCACTTGCTGTTGGCTTAGAGGAGTGGATATGGTTATACACAGTAATATCTATTAGTCTACAGATACATTAGAACACAGTTTCTGCTGATGAGGGAAAAGGAATCAGTTTTTTCATCTTTGCATGGGAAAGTTGGCACTGTGCATTATGATTAAGTTATTCCCATGTCCTGAGTAAAATGGCATGGTTCCAGAGGGATGAAAATGGGAAGTCCTTGGCATTCTTGCCAGCAGCCTCCTTGGCTATTTCCTTGAAGGACATGACAAGTCTATTACAGCAGTCTGTCTAGCTGAGCCCTGGCACAGCCTCAGAATCCTGATCCACAATTTCAGAGCACAGTGCTTTATCCTAGCTCCTCAAAGTATGGTCTTAGCATCACCCAGAAATTGATTAAAGATGCAGATATTCAGGCCCCACTCCAAATGTACTGAATCAGGATATAGGACTCATTTTCAGGAATTCTTGCAGAGTATACAGCTGTGCCAGAGAATTACCTAAATATAATCCAATCATCCCATTTCATTGAACATGGTTTGAGGTCACCTAGGATATTTTAGAAAAGCATTTTATACATATATATATATATATATATATTATCTCATTCTTAAAAACAAGCCTACCAGGGTGATTCCATTACCCTGGACCCTTCATTGGACAGATAAAGTGAATTGAGACATTGGGCAGGGCCAAATGTTCCAAAAGTTGCTAAGCCGAGACTCAAATAAATATTCTAGGCACTATATGAACTTGATGAAGGAAAATGATGTATGAGACAGGGTCTTGGAATTAAGCTTTCTATAATCTTGAAGCATGCCCACAAATAAGATGAAGAAGTATCCAGAAGTTCCAAGTGGTACAAGAGAATGTCATAAACTTTTGAAGGAAGAAGAGGGCACCTTCATTTTCAATGATCAGAGAAGATTTTATGAAGAAGGTGCTTTGTTTTTCAATGTTTATTTTTGAGAGACAGAGAGAGACAGAGTGCAAGCAAGGGAGGGGCAGAGAGAGAGAATCGGAGGCAGGCTCCAGGCTCTGAGCTGTCAGCACAGAGCCCAACATGGGGCTGGAACTCACAAACCCATGAGATCATGACCCGAGCCAAAGTTCAACACTTAACTGACTGAGCCACCCTGTAGCCCCAAGAAGGTGCTTTTTAAATGTAACCTTAAAAGATATAAGTAAGGGTCCTGGGAGGAAGAGACTGAATGAATTACTACTATGTGGAAAGTATAACACTTAAACAGGATCTGACATAGAGAAAATTCTCTGTAATGTCAGCTATTAGTGTATCTTTGCTGTGTTATATTAGTTTCATGTGTACAATATAGTGATTCAACACTTCCATACAACACCCAGTGGTCATCAAAATAAATGCATTCCTTAATCCCCATCACCTGTTTAACCCATTCCCCACGCACCTCCCCTCTAGTAACCATCAGTTTGTTCTCTATAATTAATTCTGTTTCTTGGTTTCTCTCTCAGTCTCTCTCTGTCTCTGTCTCTGTCTCTCTCTCTCTCTCCCTTTGCCCATTTGTTTTGTTTCACAAATTTTATGCTAACTAAATGGAACTAAAACAAAAACTTAAAATAAAAATAAAGTATACATTTTCATGAGGTAATTAATGAATTTGTGTAAAACTGAGTCAGAAAATATGTTCTATTTAGATATAAATTTGTTAAAATGATATGTATTGCATTATATAAGAAAACAAAATATTTGTTTGGTAATGTGTAAATTAATGCTTTCTCATCTGTTTTTGTTTTTTTAATTAATCAGTTTTTACATTAAAAAATTTTATTTTAGAGAGAGCACATGAGCAGGGGAGAGGCACAGAGGGAGACAGGGGAGAGAGGGAGAAAATCTCAAGTAGGCTCCACACTCAGCACAGAGCCTGATGTGGGTTGGCGACCCTGGGACCATGACCTGAGCCAAAATAGAGTCAGACGCTCAATCGACTGAGCCATCCAGGCACCCCTAAATTTTTTTTACTTAAATTCAAGTTAGTTAACATACAGTGTAATATTGGTTTCAGGAGCTTCTGCTGATTGATCACTCACATATAACACCCAGTGCTCATCCCAACAAATGCCCTCCTTAATACCCATTACCCATTTAATACCCATTACCCATTTAGCCCATTCCCCCACCCATGTCCCCTCCAGTAACCCTTAGTTTGTTCTCTGTGTTTAAGAGTCTTGGGGCGCCTGGGTGGCTTAGTCGGTTAAGCGTCCGACTTTCGCTTAGGTCATGATCTCGTGGTTCGTGGGTTCGAGCCCCGCGTCGGGCTCTGTGCTGACTGCCAGCTCAGAGCCTGGAGCCTATTTCAGTCTGTGACTCCCTCTCTCTCTGACCCTCCCCTGCTCACGCTGTCTCTCTCTCTCTCTCCTAGAAATAAATAAAAAAAAAACATTAAAAAATTTAAAAAAAAAGAGTCTTTTATGGTTTGCCTCCCTCTCTGTTTTTATCTTATTTTTCCTTACCTTCCCCTATGTTCATCTGTTTTTTTCTCAAATTCCACATATGAGTGAAATCATACTTTCTCTGACTGACTTATTTTGCTTAGCATAATACACTGTAGCTCCATCCATGTTGTTGCAAAGTGGCAAGATTTTATTCTTTTTGATCACTGAATAATATTCCATTGTATGTATATACCACATCTTTACCCATTCAACAGCTGATGGACATTTTCGCTCTTTCCATAGTTCAGCCATTGTTGATAATGCTACTATAAACATTGGGGTGCATGTATCCCTTTGAATCTATATTTTTGTATTCTTTGGGTAAATATCTAGTAGTGCAATTGCTGGGTTGTAGGATAGTTCCATTTTTAACTTAAAAACATTTTTTAATGTTTTTTAAAAATTATTTTTGAGAGAGACAGAGTGCAAGCAAGGAAGGCACAGAGAGAGAAGGAATCACAGAATCTGAAACAGGCTCCAAGCTCTAAGCTGTCTGTCAGCATAGAGCCTGATGCGGGGCTCAAACCCACAGACCATGAGATTATGACCTGAGCTGAAGTCAGACGCTTAACCAACTGAGCCACCCAGAAGCCCATAAAAACATTTTTTTTAAGTTCATTTATTTTGAGAGAGAGAGAGGGAAGGAGGGAGGGAGAGAGTGCACAAGTGGCACAGGAGCAGAGAGAGGGGGAGAAAAAATTCCAAGCAGGCTCTGTGCTGTGTCAGCACAGCTCAAACTCACAAAGTGTGAGATCATGACCTGAGCCAAAATCAAGAGTCTGACGCTTAATGGACTGAGCCATTCAGATGTCCCTTTTTTTTTTTTTAAGCCTTTTTGCGGAACCTCCATACTGTCTCCAGAGTGGCTGCACCAGTTTCCATTCCCACCAACAGTGTAAGAAGGTTCACCTTTCTCTGCATCCTCACCAACATCTGTTGTTTCCTGTGTTGTTAATTTTAGCCATTGTGACAGGTGTCAGGTCTCTCTGCTTCTTATGTCCTTCCTGGTGGGGCCTTCTCAGACACCTCCTTTGGAAAATAGTTGTACACCACTGTCAGTCTCTACCTCCTCACCCTATTTAATTTCTCTTCATAACATTAATCACTACCTGACATATATTTATTATGTTTGAGGAAATAAGTTCAAGAATTCCTTACACTTACATAAATGGGTTAAAAATGCTTAAGGCAGAAAGCCACTGCCATAGGGTGAAAATACCCAAGGTTAGTTAGTGAGATATTATAATGGAATCATGAGTAACTTGTTATATCACCTGCATGAAACTACTTTCCATCTGGCACCAATATACCTTAATCACAACTTCAAACGCCCCCCAGACCCTTTGCTTCTTACACGCACAAATTAATGACTACTATCTGTTTTCTTCATGTTCACCATGTGTATAAGATCTTGAGAGCTCAATAAATATGGAGATGAAACCCCTGTTTGGAGGCTCTTGTCATCTCCCAGACACTAGCTTCTCTTGTATTCAATTCTGTATCTGTTCTCTTGCTGGACAAGAGAGAACTTCAGACTCATAGTCTGTGACAATTATATATTGGCTGAACACCTGTCTCTAGAAGAGAGGTTGGCAATCTATTTCCCATGGGCTCAAACTGGCCCACTATCTGTTTTTGAAGATAAAATTTTATTAGCATACAGCCACACTCGTCCCTTTACATATTGTTTATGGCTGTTTTTGTACTACAACAGCAGAGTTGAGTAGTTGGAAGAGACCATATGACGCTCTTAGCTTCAACTATTTGCTATCTGGCCCTGTACTGGAAAAAGTTTGCTGACTTTTGTTCCAGCATATGAACCCTGTAGAGGCAGGAACTTTGTTTTATTTATAGCTGTATTCCCAGATCTCAGCACAGTGCTGGCTATGCTTGACATAGAAGAGACCTTCAAGAAATATTAGTTTACTAAATAAATGAATGAGTGAATGTAGGAGAAGAGTGACTGGAATAACCAAAAAAGTAGTGCAGGCTTGAGTCGGATCTTAAATGCTATGCTAAAGGGCTTGGCTGTTGTTCTCTTATGATGGTGAGGGTGTCCTATGAGGAAGAGAGTGAGGGAAACTCTCTAGGTACTGTCAGTGAAGAGGTTAAATAGCTGTTTCTACTATCAATATCACTATTATTCATAACAACATGATGTTAGAGACATCCTATGTAAAGTATGGTCATGCAGACACCATGGACATCTGGTAATATTACTTTAGGCAAAATAGAGGTTGTTTAAGGGAGGACACATAAGGTCACATAATGCATGATGTGAACCCTGTTTCTCCCATAGACTAGCTCTGGAGCCTAGAGAATTGAATAAACATTCCTATACCTCAGTATTTCTCATTTTCAAAATGGAATATTAACAGGCCCACCATCATTGGGTTGTTTGTAAATTTAAGTGGGTTAATTACATAACATGTTGGGATTAGTGTCTGTTACTCATGAAATTCCTAATGAATATTAACTGATATTAGTGACTCTCTATTATTATTAACAACTTTCCATGATGACCCCCCATGTGTGTATTATTATATCAATGTATACTGTTGTGTAATAAAGAATTTAACTTTACTCAGAGGTCTGGCTGGCTTTTGTCCTCAGCTTCTGAAAGGTAAGCTCTAGGCCTTGGAATGTCATGCTTGATAGGAGTATCTTTGTTTGCTTGGGAGTCTTAGTCCAGCCAGATAGTACCTTGTGATTTAGAGTGGGGGATTTGAGCCATACCAACGATGTGATTTAGTGTGGGGGACTTGGTCTAGTCAGATAGTAGCTATGTGATGTGCAGTGGGGACAGAGAGCCACACCAACAACATGATGAGGGGTGAGGGCTTTGAGTCATGCATCTTGACCTCTTGATGACTAGACACTGAGACCAGTCATGTGGGCAGGCAACTGTGCCTAGCAACTATGCATTGTTAGATATCAATACCAGGAGAGTAACACTGTTCTGACCCTATAAGGAGAGGACAACTGGAAGCTCTGTATTTGGTATCCTTCTGGACCTGGTCCTGTTCATCTCTTCCCTTAGCTGATTTTAATTTTAATCTGTATTCTTTCTCTGTAATAAACTATAACCATGCTTATAATAACTTTCAGTGAGTCCTGCGAATCATTCCAGCAAATTATTGAAATTGAAGTTGGTTTTGGGAACCCCCTGAATTTACAGTTGCTCTTGGTATTGACAGTGGTCTTGTGTGGACCATTCCCTCTAACTTTTCAGTTGGCTATCTTTTTGAAATATATAGGGTGGGGGCCTCAGGTCTTTTCACAGCCTGCCTCCTTGAGAGGTACTGGGTCCTTACACATCCTCAACCGGGGACCTGCACCCTCCTCGGCCTCTCACTGTCTCTGAGGTTGACAGAGGGGACAAAGCCATTACCTATCCCAGGAGCACCATTTTGTAGGGGCCACAGGAGTGGGTTTTTCTAATAGCAATGGTTTCTGGGAGAGAGGAGGATACAATTTTTCCTTCTTTCTTTTCGAGACCTTTGTGGTGAATGCCCCTGTTCTCATACTGGGGCCTTATACTGGGGCCACAAAGGTGGATAAGGGGAGTGAGATCCTTATCCTATGGGAGAGAAAAGTGTATTAGTGCATAATAATGACAATAATCAGAATATTAGAAATTAATAAAAGCTTGCCCTTCCCATTCATGTGCACACAGCTCTGTGAACATATATGAGTGTTTCTTTAGGACACATTATTAGAAGAGGAATTGCTGCATCAAAGGAGTCATTCATTCAACAGACAACTAATGAGCACATATTGTGTACTGAGTGTGGTTGTAGGCAGTGGGCAAGTGTTCTCTTGGGTGTGCCGTCCCTGAGCTCTTTGCAGTTTTTTTTTCTCTAGAGCATAGTAAGCACCCTGAGCTGCTTGAGGATCTCTGTTCAGAGTTTGCAGTGTCTAAGCTGCAAAGTATGGTCATGCAGACACCATGGACATCTGGTAATATTACTTTAGGCAAAATAGAGGTTGTTTAAGGGAGGACACATAAGGTCACATAATGCATGGTGTGAACCCTGCTTCCCATAGACTAGCTCTGGAGCCTAGAGAGAATTGAATAAACATTTCTTTTTTTTTTTTTTTTTTTTACAAATAGTTTATTGTCAAATTAGTTTCCACATAACACCCAGTGCTCATCCCCACAAGTGCCCTCCTCCATGCCCATCCCTTCTCCCCCCCACATCCATCAGTCCTCAGTTTTTGTCAGCATTCAAGAGTCTCTCATGGTTTGCCTCTCTCCCTTTCCCCCATTTCCCCCCTTCTTCTCCCGGTTGGTCCTCTGTTAAGTTCCTCCTAGTCCTCCTATACGTGCACACATATGATATTTGTCCTTCTCTGCCTGACTTATTTCGCTCAGCATAACACCCTCAAGGTCCATCCATGAGAAGCCTTCAGCTAACATCATCCTCAACGGGGAAAAGCTGAATAAACATTTCTATACCTCAGTATTTCTCATTTTCAAAATGGAATATTAAGCTGTTATGGGGTATGTGTCCTGGATATGCCATCTTGGAATGCTATGAGGGTCTGCGTCCCAGGGGGTGAGAACTCTGAGCTGTTTGGGGAATCTTTCCTCCAGCAGATGAGGTTTCTGAGATTTGGGGGGGTGTCTTTTGAAGGGTGTGAGGTTTCTTTCTATTTTTCCCCAGCCTTATTGAGATGTAATTGTATATAACATTGTGTGAGTTTAAGGTGTACAATGTATTGATTTAATCACGTTTATATATTGCTAAATGATTACCACCATAACATTAGCTAACACCTCCATCCTGTCACATAATTATAATATCTTTTTTGTGTGTGTGGTGAGAACATTTAAGATCTACTCTCTTAGCATCTTCCAAGTATATGATACCGTATTATTAGTTATAATCACTATAGTGTACATTAGTTCTCCAGAACTTATTCATCTTATAACTGGAAGTTTGTACCCTTTGGCCAACATCTCCCCATTTCTTTCAATTCCCTCCCCTTGGTAACTACTACTCTACTGTTTCTCTAAGTTCAGCTTTCTTAGTTTTAGGTTCCACACATAAGTGATACAGTGAAGTATTTGTACTTTTATGTCTGACTTATTTCACTTAGCATAATACCCTCCAGGTCTATCCAGGTTGTTGGCAAATGGCAGAGTTTCCTTCTTTCTCATGGCTTAAATATATATATCACATCATATTTATCCATTCATCTGTTGACAAACAGTTGGATTGTTTCTATATCTTGGCCGTTGTTAATAATGCTGCCATTGAACATGGGGGTACAGATGTCTCTTCAAGATCCAGTTTTCTTTTCCTTTGTATATATACCCAGAAGGGGGGTTGCTGGATCATATGGTAGTTCCATTTTGATTTTTTTTATGAAACTCCATACTGTTTCTTATTTAAATTTTTTTTAACGTTTTATTTATTTCTGAGAGAGAGAGAGAGACAGCATGAGCAGGGGAGGGTCAGAGAGAGAGGGAGATACAGAATCTGAAGCAGCTCCAGGCTCTGAGTTAGCTGTTAGCACAGAGCCCAACACAGAGCTCTAACCCATGATCTGTTAGGTCTTGACCTGAGCTGAAGTAGGATGCTCAACCGACTGAGCCACCCAGGCGCCCCCATACTGTTTCTTATAATGGGATGGTGACAATACCAATTTAATGCTCACTATCAGGGTCAAAAAGTTCCCTTTTCTCCACATTCTTATCAACACTTGTCTCTTGTCTTTTTAATGATAGTCATTCTAAGAGGTGTGAGGTGATATTTCATTCTAGTTTTGATTTGAATTCCTCAGTGTGTAAGGTTTCTAGACAGTTTGGGGGTTTTGTTTCTCAATGTGTGAGGTCTCTGAGTTCCTTGACTGTCTGTGTCCCTGGGTTTAATGTTTCTGAGCTGTTTGGGTGTCTATATCCCAGGATATGAGATCTCTGAATTCTTGGGGAGTCTGCATTACAGAGAGTCTGGGCTGTTGGCAGATCTGTATTAACATTATGAGTTATCTGACTATTTGGTGGTCTGTATCCCTGGTTTGAGGTCTCCCAGCTTTTTGGTGTGGTTTGTGTGCAGGATTGGAGGTCTCTGGACTCGGGGTTTTGGATCCAGTTTTATGGTCTCTGAACTCATAGTGTGAATTCTCTGTCAGTATATGAGATCTATGGGCTGGTTGGGATCTTTGTTCTTGAGAGGGCTAAACTGGTTGACTCTTTCCCAGAGTGTGAGGTCTCTAGCTGTTTGGGAATTTGTATTCTTGGTGTATGGTCTGTGAGATAATTTGGGTATCTGTTAATGATATGTCTGTCTATAGGTCTCTAAGATGTTTCTGTATCTATTTTTGGGTTGTGAGGTCTCGGGGAGTATTTGAGGAGTCTGTATTCAGAGTGTGAAGTTTCTGAACACTTGGGGTATCTGTGTTTGATGAACTTAATCCCCTGAGCCATTTAGAGGTCCCTGTTTATGAGCTTTGTGAGCATCTTTGTTTAGAGTTGGAGATCTCTGAGAAGTTTGGAAGTCTGTGTCCAAGGTGTGAGCAGTTTTTAAAAATTTTTTGTTTTTAGTTTATTTTTGAAACAGAGAGAGACAGAACACGAGTGGGGGGGTGGGTAGAAAGAAAGGGAGACAGAGAATCTGAAACAGTCTTCAGGCCCTGAGCTGTCAGCACAGAACCCGATGTGGGACTTGAACCCACGGACTGTGAGATCATGACCTGAGCTGAAATTGAACTTAACCAACTGAGCCACCCGGTGTGAGCAGTTTGAAGGTCTTCATCACAGAGTATGAGGTCTCTAAGTTCATTGTCTCTGAATTAACTGAAGATCTATTTTACAAGATTTGAGTATAAGGAAGTTTCAGGGATCAGCGTTCTGGTTGTGAGTCCTTACAAATTTATGAGGGTCTGTCTTTTAATGTTTGAGTCTGAGGAATTTGGAGATCTGTATTCAAAGTGTATAGCCTCTGAACTAATGAGGGTCCATGTTCCAAAGGATGAATTTGTGGTATTTGGGGGCTTATGTTTAGAGTGTTGGTTCTCAGAACTCTTGGGTTTAATGTTTGAATCTGAGGTATTTAGGAAATTGTGTTCAGGGTGTGGGGTCTCTGTATTCACTGAGGTCTGTAACCCAAGGTTTGAAACCAAGGTATGTGGGAGTCAGCATTCAGAGTATCAGTCTCTGGACTTTTTTTAAGTTTATGTTTTTATTTTGAGAGAGAGAGAGAGAGAGAGAGAGGCAGAGAGAGAGGCAGAGAGACAGAGACTCAAAGCAGGCTCTGCACCATCAGCTCAGAGCCCGATGTAGGGCTTAAACTCACAAACCACGAGGTTGTGACCTGAGCCAAAGTCAAGAATCAGACACTCCACTAACTGAGCTACTCAGGCGCCCCTCTCTGGATTTTTACTGTACCTGTGTCCTAATGTTTGAGTCTGAGGTATTTTGGGGGGAGTCAGTGTTCAGGTTGTTTGGCTTCTCAAATCTTTGAGGATCTGTATTTTAATGTTTGAGTCTCATGTATTTGGAGATCTGTGTTTAGGATACAAGGTTTCTGAACTATTGAGGTTCCATGTCCCATAGTATGAGTCTGTAGTATTTGGAAGTTTTTTTTTTTTTCCACAAAATATTAGGTCTCTGAACTCTGAGGCATCTGGGTTATGATGCTTGAGTCTGAGGTTTGGGGATCTATGTCAAGGGCATTATGGTCCTTGAACTCTTAGAATATCTGTGTCCTAAACTTTTTAAATCTCAGGTATTTGGGCTCACTGTTAAACACGTGAGATGTCTGAACTTTTACTATTTTTACCTCAAGGTTTTAGTGTGAGATTTTTGAGGTTGGTGTTCAGGGTTTGTGATCTCTCAATTTTAGAGGGACTGTGGCCCAAAGTTTAAGTCTATAATATCTGGGGGCCAGTATTCAGGGTATGAGGTCTCTGAAATTGTTGAGACTATTTCCAGGTTTTGAGTCTGAGGTATTTTAGGGTCTCCAAAGGGTAATGACTGATGTTTTAGGTTTTATGTCGGAAGTTTGAGCTGGAAGTATTTGGGGTCTGAGTTTAGGGTGTGAGTTCTGTAACACTCTTTGTGGTTCCATTTTCCAAGATTTGAATCTGAGGTATTTGGGGATTTGTTTTCAAGGTGCGAGGTCTCTGCACTCTGATGGTTTCTGTCCCAAGGTTTAAGTCTAAAGTACTTGTGTTCTGCCTACAGGATGTGAGGTTGCTGAATTCACTGAGAATCTTTGAGCTGTAAGCATTATGTGGTATATGTTCAGGATGTGATGCCTCTGAATATTAAGGTCTGTGTCACAACTCTGTTTAAGTTAGAGATATTTAGGGGCGCCTGGGTGGCACAGCTGGTTAAGCCTCCAACTCTTGATCTCAGCTCAGGTCATGATCTCTGTGGGTTCAAGCCTCACATCAGGCTCTGTGCTGATGGCGTGGAGCCTGCTTGGGATTCTGTCCCTCCTCTCTGCCCCTCCCCCGCTCATGTGCCAGTGTGCATGCACGTGCACATGCACGCTCTCTCTCTCAAAGTAAATAAATAAAATTAATTTTTTTTAAAAGTTAGAGATATTCAGGGGCCTATTTTCAGGCTTTGATGTTTCTGCATTCTTTGAGGGTCTGTGTTCCAAAGTATGAGAGTGAGATAACTGAGGGTCTGTGTCCAGACCTTTAGGTCACTGACCTCGTTAAGCATGTCCCAAAATTTGAGTCTGAGTGAATCTATGTTCACAGTGTGAGGTCTCTGAAGTCTGTGAAGTTTGCATTGTAAGGCTTGAATCTCAGGTACTTGTAGGTCATACTCAGGGTATAAGATCCTTCCAATTTTGGGGGTTGGTTTGTATTTTAATATTTGAATCTGAGGTATTTTCAAGTTTGTGTTCAAAGTGTGAAGTTGCTGAGGGTTTTTTGAGGGTCTGTACCAAAGTTTTGAGTCTGAGGTATTTGGGGGATCTGTGCATCGAGTTTGAGGTGTCTGAACGTTTAGATGGTCTTTATCTCAATATTTGAGTCTGAGGTATGTGGGCTTGTATTCAGGGAGAGAGGTCTCTGGATTCATTGGTGGTATGTGCCCTAAGGTGTAAGTTGAGGGTTTTAGAGGTTTGTATTCAGGGTTTGAGATCTCTGACCTATTTGAGGGTACAAGTCCCAAAGTTTGTATCTGAAGGTCTCTATTCCAATTCTTGAGTCTGAAATATTCCGGGATCTATATTCAGGATTAGTTTTGCTTGAAATCATTGAAGTCTGTGTTCCAGTGTTTGAGTCTGAGGTATGTGGGAGTCAGTTCAGGGTGCGAGCTCTCTGAGTTATTATAAAACCTTTGTTCCTGTTTTAGCATGAAATCTTTGATATGTGAATTCAGGGTGCAAAATCTATGATATTTAGAAGGTCTTTTCCACTTTTTGGCCAGCAGTAGTTGTGGTTTGTGTTCAGGATATGAAGTCTCTGTACGCATTGAAGGTCTATGTTCCAAGGTTTGAAACAGGTATTTTGGGGTCTATGTTCAGCTTGTGAGAGTCCTAAAATTTTTGAGGGTCTGTATTTTAATTTTTGAGTTCAATATATTTGGGAATTTGCATTCAGGGTGTGAGGTCGCTGACTTACTTGAGATTCTGTGTCCCATGGTATGCATCTATAGTGTTTGGAGGTCTTTTTCAGAATGTCAGGTCTCTGAATTCTAGGGGATATGGGTTTAATGCTTGAGTCTGAAGTATTTGGAGATCTGTGTTCAGCTTATGAAGGTTCTGAATTCTTTGAGGATATATCCCAAGGTATTGGAGTCTGTGTTCAGAGTTCCAGATCTGTGAAATTTTAGAGGGTCTGTATCCCAATATCTTGTGGGTCTGTGTTCAAGGTGTAGTTCTTTGTACTCTTTGAAGGTATGAGTTAAAAAATTTGAATCTGAGGTAGTTATGTGTCTGTATTAATGGGGTGGGTCCTCTGAACTCTTTGAGGGTCTGTGTTCCAAGGTTTAAATTTGAAGTATTTCTTTATTCATGTTCAAGGTGTGACATCTCTGAGTTGTTTGAGGGTCTGTGTTACAAGTTTTGAATGCGAGTTACCTGGGGATCTGTTTTCAGTGTGTGAAGTCTCTGAAGTCTTTGGTATCTGTGTTCCAAGGTTTACACTTTAGGTATTTTCAGGCTTATATTCAGAGTGCTAGATCTCTGAACTTACTGAGGTGTGGTTTTCAGAGTCTGATGTATCTGGGGACAGCGTTCTGGATGTGAGTTCTCTGAACTCTCAGAGTCTCTTAACTCAATGAGGGTTTGTGTTCCCAAACTAGAAGTCTCTGAACTCTTTGAGGTCAGTGTCTTAAGACTTGAGTCAGAATGTTGGGAATCTGTATTCAAGCTGTGATGTCTCTGATATCTAAATGGGGCTCCTTGTTCCATGGTATAAGGATGCTGAGCTATTTAGGGGTTTGTGTTCAGGGTATGAGATTTCTTTCTGGTTTGATATCTCTGGGCAGTCTGGAAATTTTTATATAGCATGAGAGGTCATGCTATATAAGGTTTGTATAATTTTTGGAAGTCCATTTCAAAGGTGTGAGGTCCCTGAGTTCTTTGGTGTTTGGTGTCCAGGATATAAGCTCTCTAGACTGTTCATGTGTTTGTGGCCATAGTGAGTTGTCAGAGTTGCTTGGAGGGACTGGTGCTTGGATAGTTCTCTGAGGTCTTTGGGGGTCTGTGCTGAGGATTTTAGGCCTCTTCCCTATTTAAAGGCATTTGTATAGGCTCAGAGGTACATGGACTATATGTATTATATTGAATTCTTTGGGGATCTATTTTTTAGGTTGTGAGGTCTGGATATGTAGGGGTCTATATATCCTCAGTGTCAAATGGCTCAACTCCAAGGGGATGTTGCCCCAGATGTCAGGTCTCTGAGCTGTTTGAGTATGTGTGACCCAAGGCATGATATTAGTAGGCTGTTTGAGAGTCTGTGCCAGGGTGTGAAGCTTCTTTACTGTTTGGGAATTTCTATTCTCGGTATGAAGTCTGTGAGATGTTTAGGTTCCTGTCTTCAGTCCCAGATGTGTGATCTCTGTGTTATCTGTGGATCTGTATCTACATTATGACATCTCTGGGGGTCTCCTACCATAATGTAAAGTCTCTAAGCTGCTTCAGGGTCTTTATCTCAAGGTATGAGTTCTAGAAACTGTTTGGGGGTCTGAATCAACTCTGGGGCCTGGAGACCTCAAGACTATGGAAGCACATCAGAAAGGTGAGGGAGGCTCTCTGCACTTGGGTGAATATCAGACTGGTCAGGGCAGGGAGAGGAAAGCTTTCTGAGGTTTCTGAGGGTGAAGAGGCTCATGTTGGATACCTCAGAAGGTGGGATAAAAGGGGGAAGACCCTAGTAAACCAGATCTCCTCCTTTCTTGCAAATGTTGTTCCTGGCCTAAAGATGTGGAGACCCCTGGGCTTGGGACCTTTCTCACCTTAAGTGACGAGCCCTTATTGTTTTAAAAGGAGCAGATGAGGACTCAGGTAAACTGGGATGCCCTGGGTATGCAGCCTCGAAAAGCTGGCTCTGTGGGGTTAGTGAGTCACTCTGTGAGGAAAGCTATGCCACAGGTAACATGCTGGTCAGAGAGGGTTTATGTGGGTGTCCACATCTGTCCACACCCCTGGGCAGGTCTCCTTCCCCATCCATCTGCCATGGCCTGAATCAACCTCTGGGTCTAAAGTTCCAGAGTGACAATACTCTGAGGCTGTTCTCACAGTCCTCATCCCCAAAGGCTTTAAAAGACCCAGGCCCCGCTGTTGGATTATTGGACTGTGTGTCTGCTAGGGGAGGGAGAGGGGCCACAGATCCCAATGCTGATAACAAAACTGAGTATCCACAGTGCTTCAGGGTTCTTATATTTCACCTGGGAGGGTCTGACTCTGCCCACAATGTCCTCCACAGGTGCCCCATAGGCCCTCTGCAGCTCTTCATAGTGCTCCCTACTCTGCAGCAGTCCCAAAATGGGTAGTGGGGCTGGGATGAGGTCTTACCCCCCACTTACAACCTTTTCTGGATCTTGGGGCCCATGTCTTCTGGGTCTCATTACTCCCATATCTCTAATGGGCACAGGCCACTTCTGTGTCTTGCCCATGTCTGCTGTCCTTCCCCATTCAGGCCTAGGCCCTGGACTTCTGGGTTAATCCCTAAACCCAAATACTTTCCAATATGATTTGTGTTCTTTTAAAAAAAATGTTTATTTATTTAAAGAGAGAGTAAGAGGGAGGGTCAGAGAGAGAGGGGGAGAGAGAGAATCCCAGCCAGGCTCCATGCTGTCAGCACAGAGCCTGATGCTAGTCTCGATCTCACAAACTGTGAGATCATGACCTGAGTTGAAATCAAGAGTTGGATGTTTAACTGACTGAGCCACCCAGGTGCCCCAATATGATTCATGTTTTTGTTGGTAAGGCCAGACAAGTCTCTTTTACTGGGCTATTCTGCAGGAACCCAACCTTCCTCATCTGGCCCCCAAACACCTATTCCTTACTCTAGAGCTGAGGGTAGAAGGGAAAAGAGTTAACAAAACATGCTTAAGGGAACAATAAGGGATGATGTGGGGCATTGTACATTTTATCTGGGGTGATAGTGAAGAGAGGTGATGTTTAAACAGAGTCTTGAAAAATAAGCAAAGTGCAGTGCTGTGTAAAGGGTGGACTAGACATGGCTAGCCAGTGCAAAGGCTCTAAAGCTTGAACACTAGGTTCCTGGTTTGGACCTCATGCTTGAGTCTCATGGAACGGGCTCTGAACCACATGCCAGGATGAGGTTCTGAAGCCAGCAACTGGAAACTTGGCCTTTGTTTCCTACAAAATATTCAGGGTTTGTAGTAATCCATTTCCACATGGATTACTACATGCTGGGATAGGAAAATAGTCTAGAGTGCATGAAGGTCTATGGGGATATAGTACTCATTTGAGTGATTGGGAAAGGAACTGTGGATGGAGCATTTCACTAGTATAATATAGAGGAATAGAAGGAAGGAATGATTTACTGTGGAGAGGGGCTGTGATAGACCCATAAACTATAGTTTAGGGAGGAGAGGGAATCAACACCAATCCTGGTGGAGGCAAGAATCTGACAACTCCATCCTCCTTGCTTATAGCTGGGCTCTAAGCAGACACCCACTTTCCAGCTTTGACACTGACCTGTTATGTGGCCTCCATCATTGTTCTTAGTCTCCCTCTTCACCCTTTTGTCCACTTTGAATTGTCCTTAAGACTGAGTGTCCAGGGAAGACACTGGCTCTGTGATGAGGGTAACAAAAATCAAGGACACTCTTGAGCTCTGGGTGGTCCTAGAGAACTTTCATGCCCCAGTTCTGCCCAGTTACAGAGATTATTGGAAGTCCCCATAAGTCTCCTTCACTCCCTCAGATGCTGCGCTCTCATTGGCTACTGTTCTGCATGGGCATCTTGGTAGTTGGGCTGGTCTTCATGACTTTGGAGGCGGGGTTTTGGTGCTGGAGTGTGAATACATTTTGGAGTTATCTCTGACTTCTCCTTGCCCCCTTACTCCTGGAGGCATCAGCCAACTCAGTCAATTGTAGACATACCCTGGTGATTTGGGCTGACCTTGTGTGAGGTTCTGCAGTCATATATTCCCCCATTCACCGCTAAACTCAGTCACAAGCCCAGCAGGCACTTCTTCCTCCAGTCAGTCATCCCTGAAGTGTATTCATGCATTCAACCATTCTATTTTTTACTTTAAAAATTGGATTTGGATTTTAGGGGAACTTCATAGAAGTCACTTCATTAAACAGGAATTTTGCTCTGGTGGGAGAAGCACTGCAGGTGCTGTAGGATTCCTGATCTCAGGGCACAGGGCCAAGAGGGCTCAGCTTGCAACAATTGGGTAGGATGTAAATGAGGGATGTGAGAATGTGGGGGAGAGGACAAGAGGGATGAGGAAGTAAGAGGGAGGGAAGAATAAACGGTAAAAACAGAAAGGAGAAGGGGTGCCTGGGTGACTCAGTCGGTTAAGTGTCTTGCTCTTGATTTCAGCTCAGATCATGATCTTGTGGCTCGTGGGTTTGAGCCCTGTGTTGGGTTCCTCACTGACAATTTGAAGCCTTCTTGGGATTATCTCTCTCTCTCTCTCCCTCTCTCTCTGATCCTCCCCTGTTCTTTCTTTCTTTCAAAATAAATGGATAAAACTTTTTTTTAAAGCAGAAAGGAGAAGTCAAGAGACATCAGAATAAAAGTTCACCCTTATTGATGCTTAATATGGGCCAGACATTGTTTTTAGCAATGCACAGCAAAAGCCTAGGAGGAAATGAAAGGGACGAGGGTAAGCCACCTCCAAATATCCCACTTTGTCATAAGAATTATTTTGAGCTGAGGTGGCGCCTACGTGGCTCAGTCAGTTGTGTCCAAGTCTTGATTTTGGCTCAGGTCATGATCTCACAGTTTGTGAGATCGAGCCCCATGTCAGGCTCTATGCTGACAGCATGGAGCCTGCTTGGGATTCTCTCCCTCTCCCTGCCCCTCCTCTGCTCATGCTCTCTCCCTCTCAAAATAAATAAATAAACTTTATAAAAATAAAATAAAATTTCTTTAAAAAAGAATTATTTTGAGCTGGAAGACTTTGAGTTCCTGAAATCTCTTATCTGCTTAAAAGCAGAGCCTTTCTATGGGCATGGAGGAGGGCACTTTGGGGATGAGCACTGAGTGTTATGTAGAAACTAATTTGACAATAAACTATTTGTAAAAAAAAAAAAAAAAAGCAGAGCCTTTCTAAAGGACTCAAATGAACTCAATTATCATAAATATAGGGACACATGTACCCCAATGTTCATAGCAGCACTCTCAACAATAGCCAAAACATGGAGAGAGCCTAAGTGTCCATCAACTGACAAATGGATCAAGAAGATGTGGTTTATCTATACGATGGAATACTACACGGCAATGAGAAAGAATGAAATCTGGCCATGTGTAGCAACATGAGTGGACCTTGAGGGTGTTATGCTGAGCGAAATAAGTCAGGCAGAGAAGGACAAATACCATATGTTTGCACGTATAGGAGGAACTTAACGGAGGACCATGGGGGAAAAGAAGGGGGGAAATGGTGGGGGAGAGGGAGGGAGGCAAACTATGAGAGAATTTTGAATGCTGAGAACAAACTGAGGGTAGATGGAGGTGGGGGGAGGGGTAGGGGGGTGATGGGCATGGAGGAGGGCACTTGTGGGGATGAGCACTGGGTGTTATATGTAAACCAACTTGACAATAAACTATTTAAAAAAATAAATAAATAAAATACTCTCCCTTGGAACAACTCTTATCTTCTCTTCTGAAGATAAGTTGGCACTACATCCAAACAAACATTGTCACAAGTCTTATGTGAAAATGAGTAAAGGAATCCTAACTCAAAATGGAGTTTGGAAGCAATTAAGGGAGGGTTTGCACTCAGGTACCACTTGTTGCAGCTTACTTTACAGTAGGAAGAAGGAAGATATTTCTCTTGCCCAGCAACACCCCAGCCAATGAGAAGCCACCACAGCTCAGCCAGTAAGAGGCTGCCACAACCTCGAATTCCCACTCTCCTCCAATGAACTTTCATTCACAACAACCCTTCCCAACCTCCTCCTTTATAAAGCAAGTCCTGGGGCACCTGAGTGGCTCAGTCAATTAAGCATCCAGCTTCAGCTCAGGTCATGATCTTGTAGTTCATGGATTAGAGTCCTGCATTGGGCTCTGTGCTGACAGCTCGGAGCCTGGAGTCTGGAGCCTGTTTCTGATTCTGCGTTTTCCTCTCTCTCTGTGCCTCCCCAGCTTGTGCTTTGTCTCTCTCAAAAATAAATTAACTTTAAAAATAAAAAAAGTAAGCCCCTCTCCTTTGTTCTTGGACCTGCCTCTGGTTCACCACAGTTTGCATGCCCTGAATTGCAATTTCTCTGCTATTCCTGAAAAAAAAAATCATTTTTGCTGGTTAAATAACTGGCTATTTTATTTCTATGACTGACAATTAAATCTTTCATCTATTCTAAGAACCCATTTAACTTTCTGAAAAGTCATTTGCTTTCCCCTAAATACCCTTTCTCCACCTTCCTTTCTCTTACTAACTTAAGTATATAGACTCTAAATTCCATCCACCCCTTTGAGTTACTCATCACTGAAAGCATCCAAGTATATAGGATGCATGTTTTAATAATTTCTGTTGGTTTTTATCTTGTTAATCTGTCTTTTATTAGTTTTATTTGCAGGAACCAAGGTGATGTACCTAAGAGGGTAGAGGAGAAATGTTTTTTTCTTCCCCTTATAGAAACTATGCCATACATTAAATGGTATTCTTGAGTGTGAAACTTTGGGTAATTTTCTAATAAGTAATTTTTCTTTGTTTTATTATTTACTTGCATTTTCTTAGTTTGCATTAATCAGTCTTCATGTTATTTATATGTTTATTTATTTACATTTTTATACACAGTATAGGTTTAATGAGTTTAGCATAAGTCTATATCCACAGGCTTCTACACAAAAGTTCACAAACACTTATAACTGAATGAAGATGTTACTTGAAAGATGCATTATACACAGGGTAATTTCAAGGCCTTCAGCACAGGGATATTCACATATGCTTCCACACTAATGTTTACAAACACTTTTATCTAAAAGAAGGAAGATGTTACTTGAAAGACTTTTTATACACAGTGTAATTTCAATGAGTTAAGCATATGGCTAATCCCATATGCTTCTACTATTTTGTTTACAATGAAAAAAAAAAGATTTTTCTAAAGGCTCATTTTCCTAGTCTTCTAACGATTTCAGTGTAGTAAGTGTTTTGATGTTTTTGTCAAGTTAGAAATCAGTGAGTGAACAGGGGTAGTATTTACAACAAAAGGAAGATTTGAGATGCAGTATTGACTGCTGGAATGGGGAAGGATTGCAGAGGGGATAGAAAGTCAGCAACATTCTGTAAGTGTTCTGGAAAATACCACGGCAATACAGGCAAAACACAGGTCCCTAAGAATAAACAGTGCATTGTCAAGATAACTTTCTTTATTAAGGCTTCATAGACTTATCCCCAGTTTTGGTTCCAATGGCTCATTTGATTAGCTCATAGTATATATAGGCAGTATGATTTGTGAGCAACGCCAAGATCATGGGTTCAAGCCTTATCTACAGCACTTTTTACTTTCTGAGAAGTTCTGAAGATGTGATCACCTGAATCACTTTTCTTGCTTTCTGCAAGGCTATAGATTGACAAAGGAAAAAATAGGAAATCAGTACATAGTGCAATGGTTAGACCCAATTTTGTCCCCAACAACACCTGTAAAGCCATAAGTAGAAAGTGAACAATACCAGTTGTTGTAGCAGTGAGTTATAAATTATGGGATTCAATTTGTTCACTCCTAAAATAAACATCGAAGTGGATGCAAATTATTAGGGGGAAGAATAAACTATGAGAGAGTTAGAAGACAGACTATTTTGTCAAAGGGAGAGATAGTAATAGATGCTTTGGACTAAGTGGATGTAGTGAACATGGAAAGAATTGGGCACATTATACAGGTATTTGGGAAGTAAAATGGACTGAACTCAGCAAAGATTTGGACTTGGGATGAAAGAGAGTTATGTATAAAATGTTGAGAGCAGGTTTCTGTATTGGGAAATAAGATGAATGATAGTGCTACTCACTGATATGGATAATACTAGAAAAGGACTATTTTGTAAAGAATTACAAGATAGAAATTTTTCGGGGCACCTGGGTGGCTCAGTCGTTTGAGTGTCTGACTTTGGCTCAGGTCATGATCTCATGGTTCGTGGGTTCGAGCCCCGTGTCAGGCTATGTGCTGACAGCTCAGAGTCTGGAACCTGTCTTTGGATTCAGTGTCTCCCTCTTTCTCTGACCCTCCCCTGCTCACACTGTCTCTGTCTCTCCCAAAAATAAATAAAACATTAAAATTTTTTTTAAAAAAGATAGAATCTTTTTTTCAAAGAGCTCATGGTCTAAATAGAAACTGGGATGAGGGACTTCTATCATAACATATAATTACATGTCCCTATGAGTTTGAGACACTATTCCTCTATATTCCTCATATCCCCAATCTCACACAGCCCTATAGTGCCAGTATTGTTTTCAGTATATGCCTTTCCTTTAGAAATACGTACATAAAAAATACATGAATATAGCCTAATGCAGAAGTTTCAAATAATATCTAAATGTATGAACTATATTAGGCTATTATCACATATCTCATTCTTCCCCACCTCACAGGTGACAAGGGGGCCAGTTAAAGGTGTTTTATTCAAGACATTTTTCTCTGCTTTCACACATTACACATGCACACACACACACACGCGCACACACACACACACACACACACACAAAGAAGGTCCCATTGTGAGCATTACCTACTTTTACCCCACTAATAATATGTCATGGAGAAATCCTGGCCAGTACAGATTGATCCCCCTCAGTCTGTTTTTCACCTCGCTTGTACTCCATGATATAATATAAATGCTCATCATTCATTTACCTTCCCATGTGCACTGTTGACTATTAATAGACACTTATTTTTTTTAAAACCAGTTTTCTCCTTCTGCCTTGTGCACATAGCTCTCTCTGTGTGTCAGAGGGTTTATTACACATTCATACAAGTAGGATTGCTTGGTCAAGAGTTAAGTCATTCAGCAAACTTGTATTAAGCAGCTACTATGTGGCTAGGCATTATTCTAGGAGTTGGGAAATATTAGTGAACAAAATAGACAATATCTGTAAGAGTGGAGTGACGATTCTTTTTTTTTATGAATGCTGAGACACTATCATCTTTCACTGGTGTAGGGAAATTAATACCTGTTTAATGCTCTCCTAAATACTGCTTCTGGTTGGGGTTTCTGCAGCTGACCAAAAATATTCAAATAATCCAAAAGAAGGCAGGAAAGAGGGAATAGAATAGATAAACAAGCATTTAAAAATCCAAAATAAAACAAAACCAGAGGGAACAAACATAACAACCTCCCTTCCCAGTATCCTTATAGTCCTGAACACGATCCTGTCAATTATTACATTAAATGTTAATGGTATAAACAATTCATTAAAAAAATAGAGATGCATAGAGTAGATAAAAAGTAAGGCCCTAGTAAATGCTACATATAAGAAACATACTTTAAATATAAACATACAGAGTTTGAAAGTAAATGAATGGAAAAGGTTATGTGATACACACAAAAACATAAGAAGGATGGAGTGGATATTATAAACCAGATAAAGTAGACTTGAAGACAGTAAAAGGAAAATGTAATAATGATAAAGGGATAATTCCTTAGAAAGATATAACAATTATACCTATGTATGTACCTAATAATAGAGCCTCAATATACATGATGCAGAAATTGACAGAATCATAGCAGGAAATTTGACCAGTCTCTTTATAGTTGATGGAATGACTAGACCAAAAACAAAATTAGTAAAAAACACAAACGGTTTGAGCACTGCTATAAACAAATCTGACTTAACTGCCGTCTATAGACTGCTCCATCCAACAATTGCAAAATATAGTCTTTTCAAGTGCATATCATACATTTTACCACAATAGATCATAGGTTGTACCTTAAATCATATCTTGATAACATTTAAAGGACCAAGATTATACAGAGCATATTCTATGATCACAGTTTAATTAGATTACAAATCAATTATATGATATATTAGAACCCCCAAAATCTGGAAATTAAACAACATATTTCAAAATGATTCATGGGTCGAAGATGAAACCATTAGGGAAATTAGAAAATATTTTGAGCTGAACAACAGTGAAAGTAGAACATATCAAAATTCATGGGATTGAACTAAAGGGATGCTTAGAGGAAAATTTATAGCTTTAAATGATAATATTAGAAAAGAAGTATGTAAGGGTACCTGGGTGGCTCAGTCAGTTGAGTGTCCAACTCTTGATTTTAGCGCAGGTCATGATCCCAGGGTCATGGGATGGAGCCCCACATTGAGCTCTGTGCTGAGTGTGGAGCCTACGTAAGATTTTCTTTGTCTTCCTCTGTTTCTCTCCCCAACTTGCACTCTCTCTTTAAAATAAAAAAAAAAATTGACCTACGGCCTATTCTTAAGAAGCTAGAAGAAGAAGAGCAAAGTTAATCCCTGGTAACTAGAAGGAGGAAAATAATAAAGAGTAGACATAAACTTTGTTGGAAACAGACAGTAAAGACAATTAACAAAGCCAAAAGTCAGGTCTTGGTAAATATCAACAAAATTGACAAACCTCTAGCTAGACTGAATAAGACTAGGAAGAGGAAATAAATCACGGATATCGAGAGCATACATGGGGTTATCAACAGAGACCCTACAGTTGCTCAAAGGGTAATAAGAAAATGGAATAAATAACTTCCAGCCGACAAATTTGACAATGTAGCCAGGATTGGTGGAAGGAGAAGTTGAACTGTGATGCAAGCCTAATTAATGCCATGGATGATTCCTTGGGAAGCTCTTGAATGGCCATCAGTTATCTCAGGTTGGGGCTAGATGATATGACTTTGTATTACCATATTGATCATTCATTAAATGTAGGCCACCCAGGAAAGGAGTGTGACCTTGAATGAAGCAGGTCTCTGCAGTTGAGACAATCCCAGAAGGGGCTGATAACTGTCTGACAATAGCACCCCCAGCACCTGAAGGACTAAGCCCTTCACTAAAGGGGAATCAGTGTGGTGCGTCCCAGTGTCCACCACAGGTCCCTTTATGAATACTTCTTTTCAAAATCAGATCAACACTGTTAGTAACATGACAGAATGGATTCAGGTAAAGAGAATTAAAGGCATGATGACTTATTAAAATAACGTATGAATAAATAACAGCATTAATACCTACTACCTGCTGTGGGTCAGGCACTGTGGGAGAAACCAAAAATACGTAGAGAAGATATAGTCCCTAGCCCTGCTCTCAGTGGGAGGAGGCACAGCAGACAGGGTGAAGTGAAATCTCACATAAAACATGTATTATTATAATGCCACAGGAGTGAAGAAGGGTGAACAATTTACTCTGCCTTTGGTTAGAGGTAGGAGGTGTGTGTGTGTGTGTGGGCTGGATTTCCAGAAAGGTTTTAGGTAACATTTTAGCATCTATAAAACCAAGAAAGTTTTGTACAGGATGTGGCATTTGAGGCCTACTTTCAACATAGCCCTGATATTTTAATGCAGAGTTAGAGTACAGTTTGGTTTAGAAAAATATAATATACACAAAGAGCTCTTCTTCTAAAACAACTGCTAATGGAAGACTGTATTACTATAAAGAATATATTTTTCCTGGAAACACTGTTCCTGCCAATTATGTGCTGCATTTTAAAAACAACCATTATGATATCTTCAGGATATTTTTCCCCTCAGAAAATAGAATGAAAACCTATTATGAGCAAGGTTTATTTAGGACATCTTAATTTACAGACACTATTTTGGAAATGCGCTTATGATGTTAAAAAAAAAAAAAAGAAGTTTCCACCACCCTTTGGCTATGTATATATAGGACCTCTCAATAAGAAATGGTACTTCATTCAATTCCAGATTCAAATCTTGGAATACAGGTCCCAAAGAATTCAGAGACCTCATACCCTGAACACAGAGCTCCAAAACCTCACACACTGAACATTAATAACCAAATATGACACACACAACTCTTGGAGCATTGACCCTCTAAAGTTCAGAGACCTCACATTCTTGAGTTTAGATGCCAAAATACAAAACAGAAATAAAAAATGGAAGCAAACTTGGGAAACAAACCCTCAAAGAGGTCAGACTCCTCCAACCTTGAAAAGAGACCCAAATACCTCAGACTCCAACCTTGCAATGCATATTATGAGATTATTTTGTGTTATTACAACCTGGACACACCTCTGAGTACTGGAATGAATATTTGGAACCTAGCCCCTCAATGAATGCATACCCAGTATACCCAGGATAGAACCTTACAAATACCTGAGACTCCAACCTTGGGTCACAGACCTTCACCGAGTTCAGAAAACTTATTCCTTTAAAAAAATCCATGTATGTCAAATATATGTATTAGAATACAGGCCCTACAAGATTTATGAGTATTATACCCAGAAAATAGAAAAGAAAGACCTCAGATCTTGGAACATAGACCCTTAAAGATTTCACAGAACTACAGCTCTAAATACAGACATGCAAATACATCAATTTCATAATCATAGATCTCAAAGACATCAAACACTTACTCTCAAAATATAGATGCACGAATACCTCAGAATCAATCCTATTAAAAAAAAGGATCTTCAAAGAGTCAGATACCTCACTCCCTGAACTGTCCACCAAACATTTAAGAACCTGACCTGGCACCATAGACCTTCAGAAATCAGAATCATCACACCCTGAATATAGACTCCAGAACCTCAGATTCAAAATTCATATTAAATACCCCCAGCAATTTCGGAGTCCTCATACTCCAACCACAAATCCCTAAATGCACAAACCCAGATCCCCATAACATAGACTGAAACCATCAAAATGGTTCACAACTTGCAACCTGGAACTCACAGCCCCATAGAACAAAATCAAACTTTCACACTAACATCTTTACAGCACAGAGAGACCACACACCCAGATCACAGACTCCAAAATACTTCAGATCAAATATTGGAGTACAAACAGTTAATAAGTTCACACACCTCGTATTCCCTGATCACAGACTCCCAGAACCCCTGTTTCAAATCTTGGCACAGACCCTCAAAGACTTTAGGCACACCCATGAACACAGACCTCCAAATGCCTCAGATTTAAAACTTAAAAAAAAGTTTATTTATTTATTTTGAGAGAAAGAATGTGAGCAGGGGAGAGGAGGAGAGAGGGAAGGAGAGAGAATCCCAAGCAGCCTCCGCATCGTCAGTGCAGAGCCTGATGTGGGGCTTGAATTCACACACTGTGAGATCATGACCTGAGCTGAAACCAAGAGTCACAGACACCTAACCGACTGAACCACCCAGACACCCCCAGGTTTAAACCTTTGAACATAGAATTCAGAGACGTCACATCCTGAAAAAGGGCAACTAATCAACTCAGACAAAAAACTTAAAACTCAGAACTTAGAAGATTCCACGGACCTTACTCTTTGAACACAGAGCAAAAATAACTGAAATTTGGGCTCCAAACTTAAAATTTCAACACTTTACAACTTGATCATAGACCCTCAATTACCTCAGATTCAATTTTTATACTGTAGACCCTGAAAAATTTCAGAGGCCTCATACTCTGATCACAAACCAGCAGTTATCTCAGACTCCAGCCTTTGGACTGATCCTGAAAATCTTCACAGAACATGAGCACACCTCTAAATATCTTGACTCAAAACATGGAATAAATGCTCTTAGAGAGATCAGAGACCTCATACCCTAAACACAGACTTCCAACACCTCACACAAAAATCCTGGAAAAAAGATTTGCAAAGAATTCATGGACCTCACTTCCTGAACACAGACCCCCTAATACCTCAAATGGAAATGTGGGATTCAGATTTTCTAAAAGTTCACTGCACACACCCTGAAAACAAGTCTCTAATTCCTAAAACTAAACCCTCAGAACAGAAGCTGAATACAGACCTATAAATAACTCAGCCTTAATCTTTGGGACACAGATCCTTGCAAAGTATACAGACCTCAGGCCATGAATGTAGACCTCCTCTATATGAAACCTAAGCCTTTCGAAACAGACTCCTATAGGTTTTAAAGACCTATCACTCTGAACAAAGACACCCCCCTCCTTCGCGCAAATACCTCAGATTCAAACATTAAAACAAAGACATCAAAAGATATAAGAGGCCTCACATTCTGGACACCGATCCACAATGATCCACAATGAGCTTAGGTTTAACATACAAATTTTTAAAGACTTCAGAGACCTCACACTGTGAACACAGACCACCAAATACTTTAGGTCAAAACCTGGAGTCACAGACCTTAAGGAGTTCAGAGAAGTCACACCTTGAACAGACTTCTTTTTTTTTTTCTTAAATAGTTTATTATCAAGTTGGTTTCCATACAACACCCAGTGCTCATCCCCACAAGTGCCCTCCTCCATGACCTCACCCCCTTCCCCTCTCCCCCGCTCCCATCAGCCCTCAGTTTGTTCTCGGCATTCAAGAGTCTCTCATGGTTTGCCTCCCTCCCTCTCACCCATTATTTCCCCCTTCTTCTCCCTCATTATCCTCTGTTAAGTTCCTCCTAATCCTCCTATACGTGCAAACATATGATATTTCTCCTTCTCTGCCTGACTTATTTCGATCAGCATAACACCCTCAAGGTCCATCCATGTGGCTACACATGGCCAGATTTCATTGTTTCTCATTGCCATGTAGTATTCCATGGTATAGATAAACCACATCTTCTTGATCCATTCATCTGTTGATGGACACTTAGGCTCTTTCCATGTTTTAGCTATTGTGGAGAGTGCTGCTATGAACATTGGGGNTTCTATTGTGAATTTTTTGAGGAACCTCCACAGTGTTTTCCAGAGGGGCTTCACCAGTTTCCGTTCCCACCAACAGTGTAGGAGGGTGCCCGTTTCTCCACATTTCTCCATTTCTTTGTGTCTTTTTCAATTTCCTTCATAAGTTTTCCATAGTTTTCATCATACAGATCACTTATATCTTTGGTTATTTTTATTCCTAAGTATTTTATGCTTTTTGTGTGCAAATGTGAATGGGATCAGTTTCTTGATTTCTCTTTCTGTTGCTTCATTATTGCTGTATAAAAATGCAACCAATTTCTGTACGTTGATTTTGTATCCTGCAACATTGCTGAATTCATGGATCAGTTCTATTAGGCTTCTGGTGGAGTCCGTCGAGTTTTCTACGTAGAGTATCATGTCGTCTGCGAAAAGTGAAAGTCTGACTTCTTCTTTGCCAATTGATGCCTTTTCTTTCCTTTTTTTTTTTTAATGTTTTATTTATTTCTGAGAGAGAGAGAGACAGAGTGAGCAGGGAAGGGGCAGAGAGAGAGGGAGACACAGAATCCGAAGCAGGCTCCAGGCTCTGAGCTGGCTGTCAGCACAGAGCCCAACGCGGGGCTCGAACCCACGAACCGTGAGATCATGACCTGAGCCGAAGTCGGACGCTTAACCGACCGAGCCACCCAGGCGCCCCTCCTTTTATTTCCTTTTGTTGTCTGATTGCTGATGCTAGGACTTCCAGCACTCTGGTAAACAACAGTGGTGAGAGTGGACATCCCTCTCATGTTCCTGATCTCAGGGAGAAAGCTCTCAGTTTTTCCCCCCACTGATGATGATGTTTGCTGAGGGCTTCTCATAAATGGCTTTTATGATGTTTAAGTAAGTTCCTTCTATCCGGACTTTCCCTAGAGTCTTTATTAAGAAGTGTTGCTGTATTTTGTCAAATGCTTTTCCTGCATCTATCGACAAGGTAATATGGTTTTAATGTTTTCTTTTGTTAATGTAATGTATAACACTGATTGATTTGCGAATATTGAACCAGCCCTGTAACTCAGGAATGAATCCCACTTGATCATGGTGGGTAATTCTTTTTATGGGCTATTGCAATCGATTTGACAGTATCTTGTTGAGGATTTGTGCATCCGTATTCATCAAGGATATTGGCCTGTAGTTCTCTTTTTTTGTTGGGTCTCTGTCTGGTTTGGGAATCCAAGTGATGCCGTCTTCATAGGATGAGTCCAGAACTTTTCGTTCAATTTCTATTTTTTAGAATAGCTTGAGAAGAATGGGTATTAATTCTGATTTAAATATCTGGTAGAATTCCCCAGGGAAGCCATCTGACCCAGGGCTCTTATTTGTTGGGAGATATTGGATAACTGATTCAATTTCTTCACTAGTTATGGGTTTGTTTAGATTTTCTCTCTTCCTATGTGAATTTTGGTAGTGAACGTGTGTTTAGGAATTTGTCCATTTCTTCTAAGTTATCCAGTTTGTTGGCATATAATTTTTCGTAGTATTCCCTGATAATTGCGTGTATTTCTGAAGGACTGGTTGTAATAAGTCCATTTTATTCATGATTTTGTCTATTTGGATGCTCTCTCTTTTCTTTTTGAGAAGCCTGGCTAGATGTTGGTCAATTTTGTTTATTGTTTCAAAAACCCAACTCTTGGTTTCATTGATCTGTTCAACTGTTTTTTTTGGATTCTATGTTGTTTATTTCAGCCCTGATTTTTATTATTTCTCTTCTCCTACTGGGTTTGGGGTGCTCTTGTTGCTCTCCTTCTAGTTCCTTTAGGTGCGCTGTTAGATTTTGTACTTGCTCTTTTTGTAATTTCTTGAAGTAGGCCTGGAGTGCAATGTCCTTTAATCTCAGGACTGCCTTTGCTACTTCCCATAGACTTTAGATTGTTGTATTTTCATTTTCATTTGTTTCCATATATTTTTTCATTTATTCTCTAATTGCCTGATTGGCCCATTCGTTCTTTAGTAGGGTGTTCTTTAACCTCCGTTTTTGGTGGTTTTCCAGACTTCTTCCTGTGGTTGATTTCAAGTTTCATAGCATTGTGATGTGAAAGTGTGCATGGTATGATCTCAATTCTTTTATATTTATTGAGGGCTGCTTTATGTCCCAGTATGTGATCTATCTTGGCGAATGTGTCATGCACACTTGAGAAGAAAGTGAATTCCATGGCCTCAGGAGGTAGAGTTCTAAATTTATCTGTCAAATTCATCTGTCCAATGTGTCATTCAAGTCCATTGTTTCTTTAGTGATTTTCTGTCTAGTTGATCTGCCCATTGCTGTAATTTGAGTATTAAAGTCCCCTGCTATTAGCACATTCTTGTCCATAAGATTGTTTCTGTTTGTGATTGTTTTATGTATTTGGGTGCTTCTGTATTCGGTGCATAGACATTTATAATTGTTCTCTCTTCCTGATGGATAGACCCTGTAATTATTATATAATGCCCTTCTTCATCCCTTGTTACTGCCTTTACTTTAAAGTCCTGTTTGTCTGATAGAAGTATGGCTATTCTCGCTTTCTTTTGACTTCCAGTAGCATGATAGATATTTCTGCATCCCCTTACTTTCAATCTGAAGGTGTCCTCCAGTCTAAAATGAGTTTCTTGTAGACAGCAAATAGATTGATTTTTTTTTTAATCCATTTTGCTACTCTGTGTCTTTTGATTGGAGCATTTAGTCCATTTGCATTCAGTGTTATTACTGAAAATTATGGGTTTAGAGTCATTGTGTTCTTTGTAGGATTCATGCTTGTGGTGGTGTCTCTGGTACCTTGTGTCCCTTGCAACTTTTCCCTCATAGAGTCCCCCTCAGAATTTCTTGTAGGGGTGATTTGCTGGTGACGAATTCTTTCAATTTTTGTTTATTTGGGAAGACTTATCTCTCCTTCTATTCTGAATGACAGGCTTGCTGGATAGAGGATTCTTGGCTGCATATTTTTTCTGTTCATCACTTTGACGATTTCCTGCCATTCCTTTACTGGCCTGCCAAGTTTCAGTAGATAGGTCTGTCACCATCTGAATGTTTCCCTTTGTATGTTAGGGTCCTTTTATCCCTAGCTGCTTTCAGAATTCTCTCTTTGTTTTTATATTTTGCCAGTTTCACTACGATATGTCTTGTAGAAGATTGATTCAAGTTACATCTGAGGGGAGTTCTCTGTGTTTCTTTGATATCAATGTCTGTTTCCTTCCCCAGATTGGGGAAGTTCTCAGCTATACTTTGTTCAAGGACTCCTTCAGCGCCTTCCCCTCTCTCTTCCTCTTCTGTAAATTCTATGATATGGATATTGTTCTGTTTGATTGTATCGCTCTGCTCTCAAACTCTCCTTTTGTGTTCCTGGATCACTTTATTTCTCTTTTTCTTGGCTTTCTCTTTTTCTATAGTTGAGTCTTCTTTTTTTTTTTAAATATTTTTATTTATTTCAAGGAGAGAGAGAGAGAGAGAGACAGCATGAGCAGGGGAGGGTCAGAGAGAGAGGGAGATATAGACTCTGAAATAGGCTCCAGTCTCTGAGCTGGCAGACAGCACAGAGCCCGACGCGGGGCTCGAACCCACGAACCGCGAGATCATGACCTAAGCTAAAGTCAGACGCTTAACCGACTAAGCCACCCAGGTGCCCCTATAGTTGAGTCTTCTAATTCACCTATTCTCCTCTCTGCCTCTTCAATCGATGCATTGGACGCCTCCATTTTATTATGCACCTCTTTTATAGCAGTTTTTAATTCATCACAACTATTTTTAAGCTCCATAGCCTTTGTAGCAATAGCTTCTCTGATGTCTTCCATGCCTTTTACAAGCCCAGCAATGAATTTTATGACTATTGTTCTAAATTCTTGTTCAGTTATGTTGCTTATATCTGTTTTGAGGAGTTCTTTAGCTGTCATTTCTTCCTGGAATTTCTTTAGAGGACAGTTCTTCCGTGTCATCATTTTGGCTAGCTTTCTGTCTCTTGTTAGTTTTAAAAGCTTGTTATGTGCTCTGCACCTGTGAGTACTGCTGTATCGAAGAAGGCTCTTTGACTGTCCAGGGCCTGTCCATTCAGGAAGTGTTCTTTGGATGGTGTCTCTTGGTCACTCGTGTTGGGACTTTGGTTATTTTATTTCTCTACTTGTAGTGGTATTTGGGACTCTCCACCATGTGTACTTTGGCTTGTTTTTTGAAGTAGCCCAGAAACTGTAGGTTGCACACACATTCCAAGGGAACTAGACTGGAGGGAGGAGTGACACATAAGGGTGTACAGACTTCTAAACTCCTCAGAATCAAACCTTAGGACAGAGACTCTCAATATTCCAGAAACATCATACCTTGACTACAGACCCCCAAATAACTTCAACTACGTCTATGGGACACAGAGCCTCTAAAATATCACAGAATTCACACTCTGAAAACAGACCCCAATTACCTCATATTCAAAACCTGGAATCCAGATTCTCTAAAAGTTCAAAGACTCATATGCCGAACACAGACCCCTGGACACCACAGACTTAAATCTTTGGAAACAAAATTCTATTGATTTTAGAGACATCTGTCACTGACAGAGACCTCCAAAAACCTCAGAGTTAAACCTTGAGGGACAGACTGGCAAACAGTTGAGGGACCTCACACCTACTACACAAATTCCTAGTTACCTCATATATAAATGTTAGAATGGAGGTACCTGGGTGGCTCAGCCTGTTAAGCATTTGACTCTTGTTTTTGGCTCAGGTCATGATCTCACAGTTCATGAGTTTGAGACCCACATCTGGCTCTGTGTTGTTGCTTGGGATTCTCTCTCTCTCTCTCTCTCTGCCTCCAAATAAATAAATAAATAAATTTAAATTTTGGAACAGATTCTGAAGGAATTTAGTAAACTTGAGCACAGAATCCTACCTCAGGTTCAAACTTTCAAACATATACCTTATAACCTAAATGTGAATGTTTAAGCAACTCTGACAAAAATTTTGAATACATACCCTCAGAGAGTTTAAGAACTTTATTCTTTGAAGTAAGGACCTGAATACCTTAGACCCAAACTTGGGACACAAACCTTCTAAAATTTCAGAGACTTCATGCCTTGAAATACAGATCCTCAAACTATTTACAGACCTTACACCCTGAACGCTCACGCAACATTAATCAGATTAAACCTTGGAGCACCTGGGTGGCTCAGTTGGTTAAGCACCTGACTTCTGCTCAGGTCATGATGTCATGGCTCATTCGTGCAAGCCCCGCATCTGGCTCTCTCCTGTCAGCTCAGAGTCCACTTCGGATCCTCTGTTTCTCTCTCTCTCTCTCTCTCTCTCTCCTCTCTCCCCCCTCCGTCTCAAAAATCAAACAAAACATAAAAAAAAACCCTTAGGACACATCTCAAAAACTTGAGATCTCAAACTGTAACACAGACACTGAAATCTCTCTGACTCAGACCTTGAGCCACAGACTCTCAAAGAGTTCAGAAACCTGAGACTCTGATAGCAGTTCCACAATTATGTCAGACTGAAACCTTGGAGGCAAACCTTCAAAGAATTCAGAAAACTCAACCTTGAGAACAGACCCCCTAAGTATCTCAGACTTATATTGTGGAACCTAGCCCCTCAAAGATTTAAAAGACATTACTCTTGAACACAGACTTTCAAATAACTCAGATAAAAATTTGGGAAACAGACTCTCAAAAATTTCAAGGCCTCACTTCTTTTTAAAAAAAATTTTAAAAACTTTATTTACTTTTGAGAGAGAGAGAGCAAGAGGGAGAGAGAGACAGAGTGCGAGCAGAGGAAGGACAGAGAGAGAGAGAGAGAGGAAGACACAGAATCTGAAGCAGCCTCCAGGCTCCGAGCTGTCAGCACAGAGCCTGACACAGGGCTCGAACTCACTAACCATGAGTTCATGACCTGAGCTAAAGTCAGAAGCTCAATTGACTGAGCCACCCAGGCACCCCATTTAAAAATTTTTAAAAACATTTATTTATTTTTGAGACGACCTCACTTCTCGAATTCAGACTCAAATACCTCAGACCCAAATTTGGAACAGAGATCTTCTAAAATTTCAGAGAACTCACACCTTGATCAAAAAGCCCAAGTATCTCAGATTCAGATCTTACAACACAGTCCTTCAGAATTTTAGAGACGTCACACACTGAAGCACATAATTCAGATTCACACCTTGGGATATAGACCCTTCCAGATATTTTACACCCTGAACATGAACTCCAAATACCTTACACAAAAATCTTGGAGCATAGCCACTCAAACTGTTCAAGGGCCATACTCCATGAGTACAAACCCCAAATACTTCAAATTCAAATGTGAAACAGAGACCCTTTAAAATTTTAGGGATCTCACACCTTGAATGCAAATACCCATGTACCTTATATGAGGTTTTAAACCTCACACCTCATTAAACCATATAAAACTGATCTCTCTAAAAGATTTGAGAGACCTCATACCCATACAGATAAAGTATACAGAGGCCTCACATTCTCAGTACTGATGCCACATAACTCAGATTCAAACCTAGGGACCCAGAAATGGCAAATATCTAGATAAATATAATAATAGATGATTCTTTTCCTTCTGGGTTCTTTAAAGTATGTTTGACACCAAAAAGTAAAATTTATAGGGGCGCCTGGGTGGGTGCCTCAGTCATTGGGCGTCCGACCTCGGCTCAGGTCATGATCTCACGATCGTGGGTTCAAGCCCCACATCTGGCTCTGTGCTGACAGCTCAGAGCCTGGTGCTGCTTCGGATTCCGTGTCTCCCTCTCTGCCTCTCCCCTTCTCATGCTCTGTCTCTCTCTGTCTCAAAAAGAAAACATCAAAAACATTTTTAAAAAATAAAATTTATAACATTGTCTGATATAGTTTTTAACATATATAAATGTAACCAATCAGATAACTATAGGTTGGTATAAAGAGGCTTATAAGGTGGCAAGGTTTCTACATTTGAACTGAAATGATAAAATAATGATTCTAATCAGTACATTAAAAGTTAAGTATAAGGGGCGCCTGGGTGGCTTAGTCGGTTGAGCGTCCGACTTTCGCTTAGGTCATGATCTCGCGGTTCGTGGGTTCGGGCCCCGCGTCGGGCTCTGTGCTGACTGCCAGCTCAGAGCCTGGAGCCTGTTTCAGTCTGTGACTCCCTCTCTCTCTGACCCTCCCCTGCTCACACTGTCTCTCTCTCCTGGAAATAAATAAAACATTTAAAAAAAAAATTTAAAAAAAAAAAAGTTAAGTATGTACTTTGTACTTCCTAGAGCAACATGCAAAGATATAGTCAAAATCACAACAGGGGTGCCTAGGTGGCTCAGTCCGTTAAGCATAAAACTTGAGCTCAAGTCATGATTTCACTGTTCACGAGTTTGAGCCCTGCGTTGGGCTCTGTGCTTACAGCTCAGAGCCTTGAGCCTGCTTCAGATTCTGTGTCTCCCTCTTCTGCCCATCCCCTACTCATTCTCTCTCTCTCTCTCAAAAATAAATAAAAACATTAAAAAAAATTTTTAAACCTTGGCTTGGTTGCTGACGTTTAAAAAATAAAATTAAAAAATTAAAAAACAATCACAACAGATATATTGAAACAGAGTATTGAAAGTTTTAAATAACCCAAAACAAGGCAGTAAAGGTAAAACAGGAATGAAAAACAGGAGGAAAAAACAGAAAACAATAAAATAGAGGCCTAAATCCAAACATCTATAATACATTGAATTTAAATTGTCTGAAACATCAATTTAAATTTAAATTTAAATAGTCTAAATCATCAATTAAAGACAAAGTGTCAAAATTAAAAGCATTGACCTAAGTATAAAATGAAATCACATCGGTAAGATAAAAACAAAATGATGGTTGGCTTCCATGTGGAGATATACAGAGCTGCAAAGAGCATCACTTCCATTCTTAGAAGAAAAAAGCTGTACAAACTGTGACTTAAATACTTTTTTGAAACCGTTGATAAAATGAGTTTTCTGGGAAAACCATTAACTTGAAATCTAAAGAGGCAGGTACTGATAGGAAGACATAACAGCTGAGCATTTGATTATCTGTAACAGATGCCTCCAAATGTCACATAAGCCAGTAAGAAAATTCAGGTAAAAATGTTTAACGAAAAATAAAATGTTTAACGAATTGTTAAATGTTAAACGAATGTTTAATGAAGGCTGAGTGTGTACTATTTTGAGAGTGTGAAGTTGTAGGGGCTGCAGAGCTGGGAGTTTCACACCTGCTTGTACCCTTTTCTTCTAGAACACCACCAGGCACCGGCAGAGAAGTTGAGGAGAATCCTGAGAAGACAGGAAATGGGGCAGCAGGCACTGCTGAAATAATACAAACCTATCTCCTCAACCTCCCATACAAAACAAAAGCCTTAATTTGTTTGCTGAAAACTATCAAAACCCATTGCTGTTAGGAAAAAAAAAAAAAAAAAAAAGGAAACTGCCATTGAAACTCTTGCCTACCCATCCTCCCTATCTCCCCTAAGTAGCAAAAGCCTTCATCTGCAGGGGAAGGACATCAAAGCTGTAGCCTAAGTGCACAGATGGAAACCTACTGCAGCTTGGAGGAGGGACAGTTGGGTATGGGGGTGGGAGTGGGGAATAATCTCTATCTCTGGAGTAATAATTGCTAGGCTCAGCATTCCATCTGGTAGGGTGGCAGAAACACTTATGAAGGCTGCATAACCCTGAGAGTCAGGTTCTTGGTGCCTGCCTAATACTGAGATTTAATCAGAACATCAGAACATATTCTCTCCCACACTAACAAGCCTCAAATAAAAAATAAGCATGGAATACAGCTAAGAAAGCTGTAAGAGCCAGACTTTCTCCGGGGAACAGCACAAGGGAAAGACCCAACGCCAGGTGGGGAGATCAAAACAAGGTGTCAGTAGAAGGACTTGAAGGCTCTTGGCACACTGAAAATAATCACAGCAACAATAAACTTAGTACAACTCCTTACTAAATTAATGCTAAATCCTAGAAGAAATACCCATACTAAAATCCTAGGAGAAATAACTGTATGCTCTTCTCCAAACATACAAAATATTTACTTCAGTATCTAACTGTCCCATACAACATGTCAAACTTTCAACATAGAATTGTTCTGCATACAAATGGCAAAAAGCACAGTCTGGAGACAAAGCAATCATCAGAGCCAAACTTGGATATAACATAGATGATAAGTATCAGACAGAGAATTTAAAATAATTGCAGTTAATATGTTAATGTTTCTAATGGAAACGGGAGTGAGAAAGAATGTCTTCTCTAGTGTTTCAATTAAGCCTTATCCTTAGACAAGCACTGTGGGCTTGTGTCTTGGGGAAGCGGCCTTCACAATGTTCCTGTCCCTTCCTCTATGGGTAGAGCTTGTCTGCCCTGTTTGTTTCTCCCAACTGCATGAGTATACCCAGCTACAGCTCTGATGCCCTGGCTCCTGAAGATGGAAGCTTTAGTTACTTAGAGAAGATGGGAAAGTAGGTCTGGGCCAGGTTTCCTTGATGACCTCCATTGCCTTCCCTTAGTTACAGCACAATTTTACCAGTGACTAAAGATTAAGATTTTTCATTCTGTAAGGGAGATCTGGAAAATAGGTTTGGGAAGATTTGGACAGTGGCTATTCTCTTCTCCTTGCTATCAGCACAGGAAAACCTTTCTGGATTCTCTGTGTGAGCCTAGTGGTACTCCTGGAGGAAAAGCCTACAAGAGCATGGGAACCCCACATGGCTGAGTCCTTTCGGAGCTTCACATTCTCATGCTAGTTCTCCAGGAATTCATCAAAATTTTTTGTTTAATATTCATAATGGATAATCCTCCAGTCCTGTGTCTCTCTGCAGGTGCCTATCTTCCTCCAGATTTTGGGAAGACATTTATTCTATGGCCTCAGTTCTCTGATGAGTCCAAGGAAACTCATTCATTTGTAATTCACCCAGTTTTTTCTTTGATGGGATAGGCAACATATTTCTGGCTCTCTGTTTCTGAACTGAACATGTAGGTCATATGGTATGTGTATATTTAACTTCATAGGAACCTGCCAGACTGTTTTCTAGAGTGGCTGTATAATTTTGTATTTGTGTCAATAGCATATGAGAGATCCAATTGTTCCACATCCTCACCAGTACTTGGTATTGTCAGTACTTTTTCTTTTTGTCATTTAATAGCTGTGTAATGGTATCTCTTGTGATTGTAATTTACATTCCCCTAATGGCCAATAATGTGGTGCATCTTTTCATGTGCTAATTTCCCATCTATATATCCTCTTTGGTTTAGTGACCATGATTTTTTGCCAATTTATAAATGGGTTTGTGTGGTGTTTTTTGGTTATTGAGTTTAGAGAGTTCTTTATATATTATGGATAGAAGCCCTTTGTCAGATATATGATGTGCAAATATTTTCTGTTTGTAGTGTTTTTTTTAACAGTATTTTATTATTTTAAGGACATTGAAGAGCTCTCACAAATGTTCAAACATAAGGTAGAATATTTTTTATTTAAAAAAAAATATTTATTTATTTTGTGTCTGTGTGAGAGAGAGAGAGAGAGAGAGAGAGAGAAGCCTAAACAGGCTCCATGATGTCAGCGCAGAGCCTGATGCGGGGCTCCATCCCCTGAACCATGAGATCTTGGACCTGAATCAAGATTGAGAGTCAGATGCTTGCTTAACTGCCTGACCCACCCAGGTATTCCAAAGTAGGATTTTATAATACACACATGCATCTTCAAAATCATAGCCTAATCTTCCCTACTCTTGTGTAATCATAAGCCAGCCACATTATCTTGGACACTTTAGATACCTTGAACAAAGATTTAAGTGCTTTGTAGTTCTAAAGTCAGAATATTAGACAGTAATATGTTTGACCTTGTAAAGAGATTATATGGGTTCAAATTAATTACCTTCTATGATAGAGAGAAAGGCCTTTAAAGATAAACTAATAGATTTGCAATTATTCAGGCCTAAGTTGGGCTCCTATTTCTATCCTTTAGTCTTATTAACAGTCCTATGGTTTAGGAATCATACTCCAAGGAACCCAGGAGTTCTGTAGAGGATCCCCCAGAGGCTGTCCAAGAGTTTAGCAGTGCAAGGACAGAGATGATGAGCCTCTGAGAGTTTCTCCTCTCTGGCTTCAAGCAGAACAGATTTTTTTTTTAAATTATTGAGTTTGGCTATATTTTTTGTTTAATAAACATTTATACTTTGAAATGATTTTAGCTTTATAGAACAGTTGCAAAGATAATACAAAGAGTTCCCAAATACTCTTCACTCAGATTCACCTAATGTTAACATCTAATATAACCGTGGTACATTTTGTCATAACTAAAAAAATTAACATTGGGTACCGTGCTTGGAGTACTGCTAACTAAACTACAGACTTTATTTAGATTTCATTAATTTCTCCACTAATATTCTTAATGTTCCAGAATCCAGTTGAGGAAACCATGCTGCATTAGAGAAGACTTTTTTTATTCTTTTGACAGTGTCTTCCACAAAGAAAAAGTTTTAAATTTTGATGAAGATTGACTTATCAGTTTTTTCTTGTATGAATTGTGCTCAAAGTGTCATGTCTAAAAATTCATTGACAAAATCAAGGTCTCCTAAGTTTTTTATTTAAGTGTTACAGTTTTATATTTTATATTTAGATGTATGATCCATTTGGCATTAATTTTTGTGTATGATATGAAGTTTAAGTAGTGGTTCATTTTTGTGGCATATTACTGCCCGATTGTCCCCATATCATTTATTAAAAGCACATATCCTCCTTGACTTACAATGGGGTTATGTCCCAAAAACCCTATCATAAGTTGAAAATACTGTAAGCCGAAAATGCATCTAATAAGCCTAACCTACCAAACATTATAGCTTAGCCTAGCCTTACTTATACATGCTCAGAAAACTTAAATTAGCCTGCAGTTAGGCAAAATTATCTAACACATGAAGAAGAGCTTGAGGTCTTAGTACAGTGTGCACACACCCACACCTGCCTGGCTGGGCAGCAGCTGGTGGAGGGCATTCTGGTCCTTGGTGGAGAAGCATCTGCTGCACAGCATCTGCTTCACTACAGCTGTGAAGTGATCATGTCTCAGAGGCCTAGGCCTGGGGGGGCCCTGGACAGCACAGCTTACCAGGCTGAAGAAGCTGAGGCCTTGGGGATGCACTTGGAGGGAAGACAGGGGCTCTTCCAGGCCATCACATCTAATCTCACAGTTGGCAGACAGGTCCAGCGAAATGAGTGTGGGGCAAAGAGGAAGACACTGCTCAGGTCTCTCACTGCCTTGTCGCCCAGGCAGTTTGCAGACAAGGGAGCTAGAGCACAGTCTTCCTTGGTCAGGTATCTCACCAAGGGCTGCACAAGGCTTTATTCACTCTTGCTTGCTTCCATGGAGCTCAGCTTCAGAAAACAGAGGGTATGGGCAGGCAGGCTCTGTAGGGCCTGGGCCAGGGCAGTGATGCCCAGGATGTTGTACGATAGAGCCAGTGTATTTAGGTGGCATCTTGGAAGGCACTACCTAGGGCTGCCTGGTGGCGCAAAAAGAATCTGGGGCCAAAGATACAGGCCTGGAGATGTAAGGTACTGAGTGAGGGGCAGGCCTGTAGGATGAATGCCAGGGCATGGCCACAGCCATCACTGAAGGGGTTCATGCTTAAGTCCAGCTCTTCCATGTTCTGCAAGGTGGCCTGTGCAAGGAGGCTTGTGGCAAGCTGGCATAGGCCTTCAGGGCCCTGGTGGTTAGAAGAGAGTTCAAAGAGGATCAGGCTGGGCATGGTACCCAGGGCAGCCAGCAGCTCAGCAGCACATCCATCCCCCACCCCATTCCCTGCCAGGTGGAGATTCGAGTGCCACATACACTTTGAGGTCCTACAGCAGTGGGGTGAGCTAAATCTGGCACAAGGCCAGGGAGCAGGTACTGAACAAGGGTCCTGAGCCCTGGTACTTCATAGCCTGCAGCTTCTGCTGGTGCTCCCCTTGCTCCAGGCTTTGGCAGGCCCTGTTTTTTTCAGTGTTTTGGAATAGTTTGAGAAGAATAGGTATTATTTTGCCTTACATTTTTTGTTTATTTTTTTAATATAACATTTTTATTTAATTCAAATCAAAGATAGTTAACATATAGTGTAATAACGATTTCAGGAATAGAATTTAGTGATTAATCACTTACATGTAACACCCAGTGCTCATCCCAAGTGCCCTCCTTAATGCCCATCACCCATTTAGCCCATCCCCCCACCCAACACCCCACCAGCAACCCTTAGTTTGTTCTCTGTATTTAAGAGTCTCTTACGGTTTGTATCCCTCCTTGTTTTTATATTATTTTTGCTTCCCTTCCTTTATGTTCATCTATTTTGTTTCTCAAATTCCACATATGAGTGAAATTGTGTGTTATTTGTTTATCTATGACTGACTTATTTTGCTTAGCATAATACACTCTAGTTCCATACACGTTGTTGAAAATGGCAGGATTTTATTCTTTATAATTGCCGAGTAATACTCCATTATGTGTGTATATATACACATCTTCTTTATCCATCTTCTTTATCCATTCATCCATCAGTGGACAAATATTTGGGCTCTTTCCATACTTTGGTTATTTTCGATAGTGTTGCTATAAACATTGGGGTGCATGTGCACCTTTGAATCAGCATTCCTATATCCTTTGGATAAATATCTGGTACTGCAATTGCTGGGTTGTAGGGTAGTTCTGTTTTTAATTTTTTGAGGAGTTTTTATACTGTTTTCCAGAGTGGCTGCACTAGTTTGCATTCTCCCCAGCAGTGCAGAAGGGGTCCTCTTTCTCCACATCTCGCCAACATCTGTTGTTGCCTGAGTTTTAATTTTAGCCATCTGACAGGTGTGAGGTGGTATCTCATTGCGGTTTTTATTTGTATTTCCCTGATGATAAGTGATGTTGAGCATTTTTTTTCCAAGCTGTCTGTTAGCCAGCTTGATGTCTTTTTTTGGAGAAGTGTCTAATCATGTCTTTTGCCCATTTTTTCACTGGATTATTTGTTTTTCTGGTGTTGAGTTTGATAAATTCTTTATAGATTTTGGATAGTAACCCTTTATCTGATATGTCATTTGCAAATATCTTCTCCCATTCTGTCAGTTGCCTTTTAGTTTTGCTGATTGTTTCCTTCACTGTGTAAAAGCTTTTTATCTTGATGAGGTACCAACAGTTCATTTTTGCTTTTGTTTCCCTTGCCTCCGGAGATGTCTCAAGTAAGAAGTTGGTGTGGCAGTGGTCAAAGAGGTTGTTGCCTGTTTTTTCCTCTACAATTTTGATGGCTTCCTTTCTTAACATTTAGGTATTTCATCCATTTTGAGTTTATTTTTGTGTATGGTGTAAGAAAGTGGTCCAGGTTCATTCTTCTGCATGTTGCTGTCCAGTTTTCCCAACACCATTTGCTGAAGACACTGTCTTTTTTCCATTGGATATTCTTCCCTGCTTTGTCAAAGATTAGTTGGCCATACATTTGTGAGTACATTTCTGAGTCCTCTATTCTGTTCCATTGATCTATGTTTCTGTTTTTGTGCTGGTACCATACTGCCTTAATGATAACAGCTTTGTAATACAGCTTGAAGTCCAGAATTGTGATGACTCCAGCTTTTGTTTTCTCTTTCAGGATTGCTTTAGCTATTCGGGGTCTTTTCTGGTTCCATACAAATTTTAGGATTGTTTGCTCTAATTCTGTGAAGAATGATGGTGTTATTTTGATAGGAATGGTATTGAATACATAGATTGCTTTGAGTAGTATTGATATTTTAACAATATTTGTTCTTCCAATACATGAGCATGGACTAGTTTTTTACTTTTTGTGTCTTCTTCGATTTCATAAGCTTTCTATAGTTTTCAGAATATAGATTTTTCACCTTTTTGGTTGGGTTTATTCCTAGGTATTTTATGGTTTTTGGTGCCGTTGCAATTGGGATCAATTCCTTGATTTTTCTTTCTGCTGCTTCATTATTGGTGTATAGAAATGCAACCAATTTCTGTACATTGATTTTATATCCTGGGACTTTGCTGAATTCATGTACCAGCTCTAGCAGTTTTTTTGGTGGAGTCTTTTGGGTTTTCCACATACAGTATCATGTCATCTGCGAAGAGTGAAACTTTGACCTCCTCCTTGCCTATTTGGATGCCTTTTATTTCTTTTTGTTTTCTGATTGTTGAGGCTAGGACTTTGAACACTATGTTGAATAACAGTGATGAAAGTGGACATTTTTGTTGTGTTCCTGACTTTAGGGGGAAAGCTCTCAGGTTTTCTCCATTAAGGATGATATTAGCTTTGGATCTTTCATATATGGCTTTTATGATCTTGAGGTATGATCCCTACTTTCTTGAGGTTTTTATCAAGAAAAGATGCTATATTTTGTCAAATGCTTTTTCTGTGTCTATTGAGATGATCATGTGGTTCTTATCCTTTGTACTATTAATGTGTTGTAGCACATTAATTGATTTGTAGATATTGAACCAGCCCTGTATCCCAGGAATAAATCCCACTTGATCGTGGTGATTAATCTTTTTAATGTATTATTGGATCCAATTTGCAAGTTATCTTTTAGAGAATTTTTTCATCCATGTACATTAGGGAAATTGGTCTGTAGTTCTTTGTAGTGGGGTCTTTGTCTGATTTTGGAATCAAGGTATTGCTGGTCTTATAGAATGAGTTTGGAAGTTTTCCTTCCATTTCTACTTTTTGGAATAACTTTAAAAGAATAGATGTTATCTTTTCTTTAAATATTTGGTAGAATTCCCCTGGAAAGCCATCCTGGACTCTTGTTTGTTGGGAGATTTTTGATTACTGATTCAATTTCCTTACTGCTTATGGGTCTGTTCAAATTTTCTACTTTTCCTGTTTCAGTTTTGTTAGTTTATATGCTTCTAGGAATTTGCCCATTTCTTCCAGATTGCCCAATTTTTTGACATAATTGTTCATAATATTCTCTTATTAGTGTTTGTATTTCTGCAGTGTTGGGTGTGATCTCTCCTCTTTCATTTTTGATTTTATTTATTTGGGTCCTTTCCTTTTCCATTGTGATCAATATGGCTAGGGGTTTATCAATTTTGTTGATTCCTTCAAAGAACCAGCTCCTGGTTTCATTGAACTTTTCTAATTTTTTTTTCTTCAATATCATTGATTACTGCCCTAATCTTTATTATTTCCATTCTTCTGCTGGTTTTGGGTTTTATTTGCTGTTCTTTTTCCAGGTCTTTTAGGTATAAGGTTACGTTGTGTATTTGAGACCCTTCTTCTTTCTTTAGGAATGTCTGGATTGCTATATATTTCCCTCTTATGACTGCTTTTGCTGCATCCCAGATGTTTTGGGCTGTCATGTTTTCATTTTCATTGGCCTCCATGTACTTTTTAATTTCTTTTTTAATTTCTTGGTTAACCATTCATTCTTTAGTAGGATGTTCTTTAATCTTCAAGTATTCATAGTCTTTCCAAATTTTTTCTTGTGTTTGATTTCGAGTTTCCTAGTGTTATGGTCTGAAAATATACAAGGTATGATCTCAATATTTTTGTACTTGTTGAGGGCTCATTTGTGACCCAGTATGTGATCTGTTCTGGAGAATGTTCCATGTGCACTCAAGAAGAATGTGTATTCTGCTTTAGCATCAAATGTTCTGAATATATCTGTTAAGTCCATCTGGTCCAGTGTGGCACTCAAAGCCATTGTTTCCTTGTTGATTTTCTGCTTAGATGATCTGTCCATTGTTGTAAATGGGGTGTGGAAGTCCCTCACTATTATGGTATTTTTGTCAACGGGTTTCTTTATGTTCATGATTAACTGATTTATATGTTTGGGGGTCCATATGGGGGGCATAAATATTTATAATTTTTAGATATTTTTGGTGGATAGACCCCTTAATTAAGGTATAATGCCCTTCTCCATCTTTGTTACAGTCTTTATTTTAATGTTTTTTTTTTTTTTATTTCTAGGAGAGAGAGAGAGACAGCGTGAGCAGGGGAGGGTCAGAGAGAGAGGGAGTCACAGACTGAAACAGGCTCCAGGCTCTGAGCTGGCAGTCAGCACAGAGCCGGACGCGGGGCTCGAACCCACGAACTGCGAGATCATGACCTAAGTGAAAGTCGGATGCTTAACCGACTAAGCCACCCAGGCGCCCCTACAGTCTTTATTTTAAAATTTAGTTTACCTGATATAAGTATGGCTACTCCAGTTTTCTTTTGATGACCATTAACATGATAAATCGTTCTCCTTACTGTCAATCTGCAGGTGTCTTTGGTCTAAAATGAGTCTCTTGGAAGCATCATATAGATGGATCTTGTTTTATTATCCATTCTGATACCCTATGTCTTTTGATTGGACCATTTAGTCCATTGACATTTAAAGTGAGTACTAAAAGATATGAATTTAGTGCCATTGTGGTACCTGTAGAGTTGGAGTTTCTTGTGATATTCTCTGGTTCTTTCTAGTCTTTGTTGCTTTTGTTCTTTTTTGTTTTGTTTCTTGTTTTATCCACTCAAAGAGACCTCAAAATTTCTTGCAAGTCTTATTTAGTGGTCATGAATTCCTTTACTTTTTGTTTGTCTGGGAAACTCTTTATCTCCCTGTCTATTTTGAATGACAACCTTGGTGGATAAAGAATTATTGGCGGCATATTTTTCTAATTCAGAATGTTGAATATATCCTGCCACTCCTTTCTTGACTACCAAGTTTCTGTGGATAGGTCTGCTGCAAACCTGATCTGTCTTCCCTTATAGGTTAAGGACTCTTTTTCACCTTGCTGCTTTCATAATTCTTTCCTTATCTGTGTATTTTTGAATTTGACTATGATATGCCTTGATGATGGTCGGTTTTTGTTGAATCTAATGGGAGTTCTCTGTGCCTTTTGGATTTTGATTTCTGTGTGCTTCTCCAGATTAGGGAAATTTTCCACTATAATTTGCTCACATAAATTTTCTGCCCCTTTTTCTTTCTCTTCATCTTCTGGGACTCCTATGATTCATATGTTCTACCTTTTAAATAAGTTACTGATTTTTCTAAGTCTTGTATCATGATCTTTTGCCTTTGTTTTCCTCCTTTTGTTCCTGTTTTATTATTCTCCATAATTTTATCTTCTATATCGCTAATTTTCTGCTCTGCTTTGTCCATCTTTGTCATGGCATCCATTTGAGATTGCATCTCGGTTATAGCATTTGTAATTTTGTCTGACTAGATTTTATTATTTTATCTCCTCAGAAAGAGACTCTATGCTTTTTTTCAACCCCAGCTAGTATTCTTATTATCATGATTTTAAATTCTAGTTCAGAATGGCTAAAGAAGATGTGGTTTATCTATACAATGGAATACTATATGGCAATGAGAAAGAATGAAATCTGGCCATGTGTAGCAATCTGGATGGAACTTGAGGGTGTTATGCTGAGTGAAATAAGTCAGGCAGAGAAGGACAGATACCATATATTTGCACGTATAGGAGGATTAGGAGGAACTTAACGGAGGACCATGAGGGAGAAGAAGGGGAAAAATAGTGGGGGAGAGGGAGGGGGCAAACCATGAGAGACTCTTGAATGCTAAGAACAAACTGAAGGCTGATGGGGGTGGGGGAGAGGGGAAGAAGAGTGATGTGCATGGAGGAGGGCACCTGTGGGGATGAGCACTGGATGTTATATGGAAACCAATTTGACAATAAACTATTAAAAACATAAATTTTAGTTCAGACATCTTGCTTATATCTGTGTTGATTAAGCCACTGGCTGTCATTTCTTCTTGTTCTTTCATTTGGGGTGAATTCCTTTATTTTGTTATTTTGGAGGAAGAAAAAATAATAAAATAAAACATTAAAACAAAACAAGAAATCAAATAAAGGAAGCTAGATCTTAGGAGTTTCAGTCCACCTGTTGAAAGAAGCCTGATAGAATAGACAAAAAAGGGAAGAAAAGGGAAAAAAGTAAGAAAAAATAAAAAATTAAATATATATACACAGCAAAATAGAATAAAATAAAACAAAGAAAATGAAGTAGAATAAAAAAATAAAAATAAAGTAAAAAACATAACATTTTCCGTATCCAAAAGGGGGTAGAAAAAGAAAACAATTTAAACAGAAAAAGAAGCATTAAGAAAGTGAACAAATAACTGAACCAGCAAAAAGAATGAAACCTAAATGAAGCTACATCCAGTTTCCCCTAGAACTGAAACTATGAGGCCCTCTATAATCTGTACACTAAGCAGGTGGAATGACTTGTGCTGGTCTTCTAGGGGATGTGCTTGGAGGGTGCAGTTGCACAGGGCTTGGTGTAACTAGGTGGTGCTGCTTAGCTTACTGAGGTGGATCAGTGTGTTGTGCATGTGCATGCATGGGAGAGGTGGAAATAGCTTCACCCAGCTCCCTAGTCCCTGGCACAGGAACTTCATGCTCACATTGAGCCACAATCAAGCACTTCTCCTTTGTCTCAGGTCTCTACTCTGCCTCCCCTCCTCTACTCTGTCTGTGTCCAAGCTGTTCACCTGCCAGGCAGCACTTCCCTCCAGAGTTTTACCTCAGATGGGGTTGTGTTTCAAAACTCCACACTTTAGAGACCCTTGTTGCTTAGAACTTCGCTGACTCTCTTGGGTAGGGTCTCGCTGAGCAATGGCAGGATGCTGGCTCACCCTAGAAAATGTTCGTGCGATTGTGCAGTGGCAGAGGTTCAGAGATTGTGGAAAATCACAACACACAGCTGGCACCAGGTTTCACCACACTCTGGTGTCTTTGTCCCAATACCAGCAAACGTGGCTGCTCTCTATAATCCTCTGGGACCTTTGCCTATGAGGAGGCTGTATGGCCTATACCAAGTGCACACCAAGCAGGGGAATGGCTTCTCTCCATGTGGCACATGGACCCCTGAGACCCTACTGCTTGCTCCTGGGGATTCACCCTACTTCCTCACCAGAACACTGGCAGGTACTAAGCTCTGAAACTTCAGACCCTGTGCTCCACTATTTATAGAACCCTGGTGGTATTGAAACCCTCTCCTTTTTTCACATCAGTGGTTTTGGGGAACAGATTTTTTGTTCAGTCTCCTTCACGTGTTTTCACTTTTTCTCTCCAGCTGCTTTCAGGGGGAGTGCTTTTCTTGCACAATCCTGATGAGTTGCACTCTCCCCCTTTCTCTTACTCTATTGTCTCTCCACAAAAACAGCTCCCTACCCTCTGTGGCTTTTCTCTCCTCCAGTTAACCCCTCTGCACTTTGTACCTGCCGAGTTCTGTGGCTCAAGTAATGCAGATTGTTGTGTTAATATCCAGATCAATTTCCTAGGTTTTAAAAATGGTTTGGTGTTGATCTAGCTGCATCTCAGGAATGAGTCAATCTCATGGTCTCCATGTTGTTCTGCCATCTTAACTTTTCGCCAAGAATAGGTATTAACTCTTCTTTAAATATTTGGTAGAATTCACTTGTGAAGCCATCTGGCCCTGGACTTTTGTTAGGAATTTATTGATTTTCTGATTCAATTTCTTTGCTGGTTATTGGTCTGTTTAAGCTTTCTTTTTCTTCTTGTTTCAGTTTTGGTACTTTATATGTTTCTATGAATTTATCCATTTCTTCAAGGTTACCCAATTTGTTGGCATATAGTTTTTCATAATATTCTCTTGTAATTATTTGTATTTCTGTGGTATTGGTTGTTATTTCTCCTATCTCATTTGTGATTTTATTTATTTGGGTACTTTTTCTTTTCTTTTTGATAATGCTGGCTAGAGGTTTATCAATTTAATTAATTTTTTTAATGAGTGTAAAATGTTTTCTCATATCTTAGAATTATCTATCAATACAAATTAAAAACCTTTAAAGCTCCCACTTTCCTTTCATCCAGCAATTCAGTTTTCAGGAATACATTGTAAGAAAATATAAGAAAAGTGTGCTACCACAGAAAAATAAGATATTTATTCTAATTTTTTATAATAGTAAAAAGATGAGGAATAATCAACATAAAACACACACATGTGTTTACTTAAAATAAACAAAATTGGGACGCCTGTGTGGCTCAGTTGGTTAAGCATCCAACTTTGGATCAGGTCATGATCTCCCAGTCAATGAGTTTGAGTCTCGAGTTGGGCTCTGTGCTGATAGCTCAGGGCTTGGAGCCCTCTCTGTATGCCCCTCCCCCACCCTTTCTCTGTCTCTCTCTCTCAAAAATAAATACAGATTAATTATTTTTAAATAAACAGAATCATACTATAGTGCTCTATGCTTTTTTTTAGTATTATTTAACCTTAATTAATGGACATTAATATATATCAATATATGTTAATTTATCTAATTCTTCAATGGCTGGAAAACTTCCATTGTCTAGCTTTACTGCAATTCATATGAGCAAGTACATTACTGAACACACAGGTACTTTTGTATTGTTACAACTGTTGTGTATATACTGCAGTCTACATGGATGAATCTTTAGTATGAATTCTAAAGGGGAGATTGCTGGGAAAGGGTGCTTAGTGCATTACTAACTGAGAGCTTTTGAGAGTATCAGGAGTTTCTCATGAATCTGTAAACTTGCTTCCTCTCCCTCATCTAAAGAGGTGGGGATGGGTTACACAAGCTGTTGGGGCTCAACACAGGCACCCCTCATATATCCGAGCTGCACCCTCTATTGCTGTCTCTCTCCAAGGATATCTGTTTGGATTTCTCCCAACTGCACATTAGGGTGGTGGTTGTGGGCAGTAACTCCCAGCTCTGGCCCATATTCAGACCCCCAGGGGCAGTACCCTAGGCTAGAAAGACAGACAGGGAAGAACAGACCACTCCCTACCACCATTATCTCCCTCTGAAGTACACACTTGTGGTCAGTATGTGACCTTGAATCTTTTCCTCCTCCTGGTATTGGAAACAGGCTGGGTCATCATCCCAGTCACTGTGCAGCCACAGGTGCCACCTCATCACAGCTTCATCATGGCTTTGTGTCCATCACGCTCACATCACGCTCACAGCTGACCCAGGAAGCATACACCACATTTCTCCCATTAGGTTTCTGGACAGTGTAAACAGGGCTCACCTTCGGCCCATGTACCACCTGGGCCTCGGCCTGGGGTTGGGCCTTGACACCTGCTCCACTCCAGACTGGGCACAGCTGCTAGTCCCCATTCTTTTTTTTTATTTTTTATTTTTTACAAATAGTTTATTGTCAAGTTGGTTTCCATATAACACCCAGTGCACATCCCAACAAGTGCCCTCCTCCATGCCCATCTCCCCCCTCCCCTCCCACACCCATCAGTCCTCAGTTTGTTCTCAGCATTCAAGAGTCTCTCATGGTTTGCCTCCCTCCCTCTCCCCCACCATTTCCCCCCTTCTTCTCCCCCATGGTCCTCCATTAAGTTCCTCCTAATCTTCCTATACGTGCAAACATATGATATTTGTCCTTCTCTGCCTGTGCTAGTCCCCATTCTTGATTATCATCTCCAACGACGGTAAATGGGTGGACAAAAAGTCTCTTTTCCTTCTGCTATGGTGAGTCAGGGGAAGAGAGGGACAAGAAGGGCAGAAAGGGATGCCTTGTGGCTCCTGTCAGTGGTCCTAGTGACAACGCTATTATTTCCAGATGTTAATTCTACACAAAATTAAGATGACTTCATGCTGGGATTTAAATAATAATGACATGACAGTGGGACTGGGCAATTCTTAGTGACTGATTTATTTTTAAGGAGCAGATATTACTTGTGCTATAAAACAGATAAAATGAAATGATATCTACAATCTTCACAATGATACAAACAAAGGTTTGAGAGTACCTGATTGTCCTTGGTCAGAATGATTATTCTGCACTAATGCTGACTGAGGATGAGGTTACCCTGAAGGCTTGTGGCACTGAGCAAATTGGATTTTTTTTCAGTTTAGACTCTAACCTCTCACACGGACAGGACCCCGTCTTCCCAGTGTCCTGAAGAAACTTGATCCTACCCAGAGAACAAAGATGCTGCCAAAAGACAAAGCACCAAGGTCAGGGAGAGAGCTGGGCAGCAGATAGCCTTCCCAAGAGATAACAGGAAATGACTAAGAGCCAGTAAAAGAGCTCACCTGAGGAGAAACATAAGCCTGAGGTCAGATCCCACAGTTTATGCTGATTGAAGAGTATGAGACCTCAGTCTTTATCAATAAATCTTTATTTCATACACATAAGGATCTGAGTTGTAGGAACAGCTCCTGAGAGAGAGAGAGAAAGAGAGCATGAGCAGGGGGGAGGGGCAGAGAGAGAGGGAGACACAGAATCTGAATACAGGCTCCAGGCTCTGAACTGTCAGCACAGAGCCTGACGCGGGGCTCGAACCCACGAACTGTGAGATTATGACCTGAGCCGAAGTCGGACGCTTAACCAACTAAGCCACCCAGGCTCCCCTAGATATGTTGTTTAAAGGACTTCCTCACTTAAAATGGGTGAAAAATGAATCCAGGAAAGAAACATTGAGGAAAAAGACATATTCTGGTGTTTCCTGGGTATGTAAATTGATAGGAGCCTGGGAATCATCTCTATGATTTCCCTATTTGTGCTTATGAATAAAAAAAATAACACACATCTCAGAAAAGGTCAAAAAGTCTTCCAGAATTATTAGTCCTTGCAGATAACTCCTTGGAGTATTTTCTATATATAAAGAGTAATTTTATTGAATACTTACAGAGAACACTATAGGAAAAACTTCAGATTTGCGATTGATTACCTCCATGTAGTATATATATTTATGCCTTCTATCATTGTAGTGTTAATATAAATACTCTTATTTACACTTACCCTCCCCCAAGGCTAAGCAACCAGGTGAAAAAACATCACAACAAAAGGAACCACCAACTGAGAATCCATATATTGAGCCTGGGCAAGAGAAAGAAGGAGCACCTGTGGTTCAAGGTGAAGAGGGGATGGAGAAACACGTTTTATTTCATTTATGATGTTATGTTAATAATAGAAATAGATAAAGGGTTCCCTGAAAATTGGCTGGAAACCTGTTTGGTAAGGGAAAAGTATAGTTTGAAGCTGACTGAAGTCCTTCTATGTGATAAGTTTTCTTTCTTTCAGCATTTTACCATCCAATATTTTAAATTATTTGGCATGTTTGAAAAATACAATTCATGCCAAGGTTCTATATTAGAAAATCAAGGAAACAACATTAAATTCAGAGAGAATTATACACTATATCACTAGTTAAACTTGGCTTTTTTGAATGCTGTTTTCTGGGCTTCTTAAGTCATGGCATCAAATGTTTCAGCAGACCTAGATACACTTTGGTTAACTCTTAGACTGTAATTTTTAAAAACCATAATATAGAGAAACAAAAATGTGAAATACTTTCCTAGTTGCTGTAAAGTCTTCAATAATTTTGTCTTCCTGAACCCATAATCTAGTTGTCACATATTCATTTCTAAAAATCTTTTTTACTTAGAAAATATTTAAAGCTTACAGAAAAGTTATTAGAAAATTACAGTATACTTTTGATAGGAGCCTCAGACACCTCAGTTCATCAATTGCTATGCTAACTCTTTGCCACATATCACCCTTCCTTAGATAATAATACACATATTATTACTGTTAAGCCACTTGAGAGTAAATTTCAACTCTCTACTCTCAAAGTAATTCAGTATCTGTTTCATAGAAACAAGGATATTTTTTCACATAACCCCAGTACAATGATCAGATTCAGTAACTTTACCATTAAGAAAAAAATATTATCTGGGGCGCCTGCGTGGCTTAGTCGGTTAAGCGTCCGACTTTCGCTTAGGTCATGATCTCGCGGTTCGTGGGTTCGAGCCCCGCGTCGGGCTCTGTGCTGACTGCCAGCTTGGAGCCTGGAGCCTGTTTCAGTCTGTGACTCCCTCTCTCTCTGACCCTCCCCTGCTCACGCTGTCTCTCTCTCTCCTAGAAATAAATAAAACATTAAAAAAAATTATAATAAAAAAAAAAGAAAAAAATATTATCTAATAAGTGGTCTATTGACCTATTAATATCCAGTTTTGTCAGTTGGCTTAGTAATATCCTTTATACCATTACTTTTTTCCTGATCCAGGATCCAAACCAAAACCACCCATTGTATTTACTTGTCATCTCTCTTTGGACTCTTTTATCCTAGAAATGTACTTCAGTCTTTTTTTGTCTTTCCTGATTGGCAATTTTTGGAGTCCAAACCATTTGTTTTGTAAAATGCTCTACAGGGTGGGTTTCTCTCATCTTACTATTTGTAATGATTTTTTTCACTCATTTATTGGGACCTGCTTGGTGGCAGATAATGTACTCGATGCTGAGGATAAAAATATAAATGAATGATTTCTGTTTTGAGCTCACAATCTTGTCAGAAATTCATGAAAACAAATGGCTGATCTAATGGAATAAATGCAATAATAGAAGTGTATATAGGTTACAAAAGTGATAACTAAGTTGTCCTAAACAGTTTTGGAAAAAGAAGCACTTCATAGAGGAGGTAATATATAAGAAACATAATTCCCATTTTCTAGAAGAAAACTTTTTAATGCTCATTGCATTCTTATACATCAGACTTTTTACATTACTAAATTTGTTTAATAATATTAACTTATGGTTTTCTGCTTACATTAATAATTCTGTTTATTTATATAAGAACCTGAACTGGAAAGTGAAAGCCAGGAAGTGGGTCTGAAAAAGACTGGAGGTGAGCATGTAGGTGGCCCTGAAGTGAGAAAGGAAGACTCCACCTAATCCGGCACCTGCTAAAATTCCAAAAGCATGTAAGTTCTCCATTAAGAATGCCAGTAATGGGGTTGTTCTTTTCTACAATATTGCTATATACCTATGTAAAAAATCACAAACACAAAGATTATTTGAAAGGTAGTTCAGACACCAAATGCTTGATTCAGAGGCAGTATCAAAGGGAAAAAAAATGAGTTAAGTCAAAGGCAAGTTGTTGAATTATAAAACATGCAAGTTTTATTACTTTGGAAGAGAAGTCTTTTGAAACCTAATGCAAGTAGTCAGATACTTACATAAATTATTTAACATACCCCAGTACCAATTGGATACCTAAACAACACAGTAGTATTGATTTTCTTTTAATTTGCCTGAACTATTTCTTAACAATCACTTTCTCTTTTAGCCACCAAAAAATAATATGGATCTCTTTGCTTTGGCTTTATGGGTTGGTTTATTGTTTTTTTTTTTTTTTTAATAGTGAGCTAGGCTAAGAAATGGCAATGTTTTCCCTCATCTTGTAATGTCATCTAGGATGGTAATGGCTTATAGCTAGTGTGACCATGTAATTTTTATCATCCAAACCAGGACACTCTTGAGAGTTAAAGGGAGTGCTGTTGACTGCTTACACCAGGACAATAGGTGCCAATGGAACAAATGGTCACTTTACTATAAATAGACCATAGAAAAGTTGAACTAAATCAATTAAATATTTTTGCACAAAAGAGACAAACCAAATGGAATAATGTTCTTTGCCTTCTTTTTAGTAAAAACGGTTCCAAGTATGACATCATTATTTTATTTTAAAATCATTTTTAAAGTTTTTTTTTTTCTTTGAGTTGACGGGGAGGGGCAGAGAGAGAGGGGGACAAAGGACCCGAAGCAAGCTCCATGGTGTCAGCAGAGAGTCTGACACTGGGCTCAGACTCATGAACCACAAGATCATGACCTGAGCCGAAGGCAGATGCTTAACCCACTGAGCCACCCATGCACCCAATGACATTATTATTTTAGCTAATATAGATAATTAGAAGACTATTTCAAATGAGTAAATTTGAATGATACTGGGTTTACTTGCTTATTTGTTTTGCTTCTTGGAGTTTCTGCTTGGTTGATTTTATTTTAACTGAAATCACTGGAAGTTTTTCCTCACTACTTAAAATTATCTTTATTTTTTTTTTATTTTTTTACAAATATTTTATTGTCAAATTAGTTTCCACATAACACTCAGTGCTCATCCCCAAAGTGTCCTCCTCCATGCCCACCCC
>NW_024082516.1:0-101376 GCF_003009895.1 Hyaena hyaena
ATCGCTGCTTCCTTCTCTGGGTCGGGCTGGCGCGCATGGGCGGGGGCTTGCCTGCCGGGTGTTCTGAGCCGGAGTCTGGTTAGAAGGCTCTCTCAGTGGATTCTGCGTCTTTTTTCTCCCAATCTCTCAGGTTTTGTAAGGTTTCCAATGTCTTCAGATCTTTTCTGTGTGATGTATGGGCGCGAGTGCAAGTACGGAGCTCCTTACTTCTCCGCCATCTTGCCCTCTCTCCTTGATTTTCCCTTTAACTTTAAATGTTTATTTATTTTTGAGAGAGCATGAGGAAAGGGCAGAGAGAGGGTGACAGAGGATCTGAAGCAGGCTCTGTGCTGACAGCAGTGAGCCCTATGTGGAGCTCGACCTCACGAACCGCAAGATTATGAACCCAGGTGAAGTCGGACACTCAACCGACTGAGCCATCCAGGTGCCCCTCTTTTCTCTTTAACTTTAAATTAAATATGAAGATTATAAAACTGCAAACTTTCTGGAACTCTAAATCCAAGACCATCAGTAGATTATGAAGTAAAGCAAATTCTTTTTTTTAATTTTTTTTTATGTTTATTTATTATTGAGACAGAGAGAAACAGAGCTTGAATAGGGGAGGGTCAGAAAGAGAGGGAGGCACAGAATCTGAAACAGGCTCCAGGCTCTGAGCTGTCAGCACAGAGCCCGATGTGGGGCTCGAACCCATGAACTGTGAGATCAAGACCTGAGCCGAAGTCGGCGCTTAACCGACTCAGCCACCCAGGCTCCCCAAGTAAAGCAAATTCTTGATTTAGATTTTGTTCTAAATAAGAAAGATGAGCTATAGAAATGATATTGGAGGGTATCTTTAGTGCATTTCATCAAAGCAGAATCTGAACCCCTGAGAAATGTATTTCCTCAAGGTCACTCAGCTCTAGGCAAAGGTTCATTTGAATTCAAGCTTGCTCCTCCAAATCTTTTACTTATCCTGCCTAAAGACACTGTCAAAACATTAAGCATTGGCAGCTGGCTAGTTACCTAGGACTCTCTGCTCTGCCTCTGTGCCCCTAAGCAAGCACTCGTGCATAGCCAAATATAAGAAATAATATAGAAATTTCCAGCATGTATTCATACTCGATTACATTCTTATTTAGGAAAGGTCGTAATTTTGTGCCCACAGAAGCCCATACTCGGCTTCATAGATATTGCCTCTTTGAGTCTTTGATAAGCATCTTGAACTTCATGTAACCCAAATTAGTTTTCTCACCTCCTCAGCTTCCTGACATTTCCATTCATAATCTGCACTAATCAAGAATATCCAGGACAGGATCTCCCCTTTGATCACCAACTCTAGAGAGTGCCAACATCAAAAAGGATGTGAAATTGCTTCCTCTTCGGAGTCCTTGTCTATACCGGCCATGTTCCACAGCCTCATCACCTGTCACCTGCATCACTGCAAGAGTGAAGTCCTGTTTCTTATCTCAGCCTCATCGACATGTTTTTCTCTCCTGGAGAACCTATTCTAAAAAGATGAATTTGTATCATGTTCAAGTCATTCTTCCAAAAGTCTGTTCACCACTTTTAGGGGGACTTTCAAATAGCTCAGCCTTGGGGCCCTGGGTGGCTCAGTCTGTTAAGCGTCTGATTTTGGCTTAGGTCATGATCTCACAATTTGTGGGTTCGAGCCCCGCGTCGGGCTCTGTGCTGACAGCTCAGAGCCTGGAGCCTGTTTCAGATTCCATGTCTCCTTCTCTTTCTGACCCTCTCCTGCTCATGCTGTCTCTCAGAAATTTTTTTAAAAAATTAAAAAAAAAAAAATAGCTCAGCCTTATAGAAACACAAAGGCTCATAATTTGTAGGTTTCCATATTTTCTTGTTTAATCAATTGACACCTTCTAGTATACACATCCTTCTTGCAGCCACCCACTGTTTCTTGACTATGCTTTCTGGTTCTCCCACTCCCCTTCAGGAATCTTTTTCCTTGAAAATGAATCTGATGCCATCCCTGGCCTAACGTTCCATTAAATGCCCTCTTCTGTCCCTCACAACATGCTGAGGAAACTTCTATCCTAGCCCTGAATTTTAATGGCTTCTTTTTTCATGTCTCCTCCCCTTACTTAGATTAGGAATTCCTTCAGTGCAGACTGTCATCATATCACAACACAGATTGGTTCTCACAATAGGGATAACTCAGCAAAAGCATAGTAGGTGACATGTATTTGGCATCCAGCAAATATTAGTTCCGTTATGAAAAGAATGGATCCAGAACAGTCCATGACACATAGTGGTCACTCTGTAGGCTCCAGGTAAGTTTCCCCATGAGCGTGATTGCAGCATGCATTTCTGCTGCATAGCTAATTGGTCTTAAAGGTATTGGGTTGTTGGGGTGCCTGGGTGGCTCAGTCGGTTAAGCATCCGACTTCAGAACAGGTCATAATTTCATGGCTAGTGGGTTCGAGCCCCGAGTCAGGCTCTGTGCTGACTGCCAGTTCAGAGCCTGGAGTCTGCTTTGGATTCTATGTCTCACGCGCTCTCTCTCTGCCCCTACCTCACTCATGCTCTGTTTCTCTCTGTCATCATCATCATAAAAAGAATAATAAATATAAAATTTTTTTTAAAGTTACTAACATTTCATTTGTAAATAATTCTTCTAAGGTAAAATGACTTTTTTTCCCCCTCTTTCTTGAGTTTAATCACTTGTATTTCCTAATGGTTCCATAAACTACGTTTCTTGCTCAAGCTTAGTAACTGAGTCAATGGTAATGCATACTTTTTTTTTTTTAATAAGAGGAATGATGAACACACAAAAAAGAGTAAATGGTTCACTTAAGGTCATACAGGGTGTCAACAGCTCCACCAAGATTAGCCTTTCTGCCTGGGGACAAATCATTGTACTACAAGAGGTCCTCACAGTCACTGTGTAGGTATTTATTTATAAGCTGTACCTAGTGGAAGAAATAGGTAATTCGGCTCATCATCCCCAATCCAACCACTACTCCCTGACTCCACTACTCTGTCCTGGTCCAAACCATTATTATCTCTAGACTGAATTATTGCAAAAGCCACCTCACTAGTTCCCTACTAATCACGACTGAATAGCTAGAATGATATTTTTATGAGATAAAATTCACATAAGGTCATTGGTTTGTACAAAACTCCAATCATGATCAAAACGAGAGTCAGACTCTGTACTGTGGTCAAGAAGGGCCTCATTTGTTATCACACTCACTCTTTTTCACTTTGCTTCAGCCACACGGCATTTATATCTATCTCTGGAACATCCCAACTTGTCCCCTCCACAGGATTTCTAAACACTTGCTGTTTCATATTTTTAAAAACATCATTTTCACATGACTCTTCACTTTACCCAGGTCTCTGATTAAATGTTTTTTCCAAGGGGACTTTGTTTACTATTATCCACAAATATCCCCTTCCTCACTACACACATACACACACACCATTACCATCATCATCATTATCATTATCACAGCCTCTTAATTCTACTTCTTAACCCTATTTGTTTTCATAACATTAAGCACTACGTATATACACTAAACCTTCTCTCTGGCCCTATTAAAATCCAAGCTTCATAGAGCCAGAACATATGCCCCCTTTATACCCACTGGATTTTAGCTCTCAATGAGGGACAGGCACAAAATAGGTGTGAGTTCCCCAAATATAGTTTGGAATGAACAAATGAATCATGGGACTCATGCTTCTTGCAACATGGGGATTAACCCTCCACTCCTGCAAAACACCAAGATGGTAAATGAATTTTAACAGATGCAATTTTAAATGCGTTTCTGAATTGAAAGTAAAAGTTGAAGAATTAGCTGAAAACACAGATATGGGGAAGTGTAACACAATTTTACTATCACCAAGCTTCAGAAAACCCCAAGGCTGAGAAATTAATGTGGTTCCTGTTTAATGTCAACATTGTACCTCACAGAGAAAAAAATGCCAACTCTCTTTAGAGAAAAGGGCAAAACATCTTCAAACTCATATCCTGATCATATCCTTAGACTAAATTCAGCAAAATATAAGGAAATAATAAAAATGACAAAATTGTCAAATACACAAAGAAATAAACCACCAGTTTTGATGACAGCAAGCTTTCTAAATCTAAAAGACAGATTTAGAAAAACAATAGATATATAGTTTCTAAAAAGACTTCAGAATTTTAAATTAACAAGTACATATTTTTAAAATATGTCAAATGATATAAAAATAACAGAATTTTATTGAAAAAAATGAACAAATACCTAAGACAATATCAAAATGATCAGGAAGGATTGAATAGAAGTCAAATATAACTTCTGAAATAAACAATAAGTCTTGAAAATCAAAGATACAGATGAAATAAACAGAATACTTGGCACAAATGAAGAAAACACTAGTGAATTGGAAGATGGAGATGAAAAATAAATTCAAGATATAGTTCAGGAAATAGTGACATAAAATTATGAATGGTAGGATAACACATGAATAATAGAAAGACATGTGTCTTATGTTTAATTACAATTTCTGGAAGATTGGATGGGGGAGAGAAATTTTGGAAAATGCAGTGGGTAAGAAACATCCAGGACATTAAAATAAAATGTAGAACAGTAACATGAAATTATCTAAGAACAGCAAGAGAAAAGACTGATTATTGCGTATTTAGGTTGACAGCAGATTTCTCAATAGTAAAGAATCAAAGGGAGAAGAGCCTGAATGTGCTAAGAGACAATAATGATGAACTTAAAATTTTCAACAAAAGTATATCCCAAGAGCAAGGGCAAAATAAACTCACTGCAAGCTAAAATAAAGCAGAGTTTGCCATCACCAGACTCTTCCTAAAAAATATTCTAAAAGATGTACTTCAGGAAGAATAAAAATTATTCTCGAAAGACATTTTGAGAAAAAGGACAAAATAGGAAAATTCATTGGTAGGGAAATACTAAACTCATACTAAATCAAATGTGAAGCATCAATAAGTACTAAATCCAAAATGTAACATTATTAATGGTTTACATATATATAAAGCAACATTCCAATAAAGCAAATAGTTAGGTTAAAAGTAATAAGAAAAGAAAGATCTAAATTAAAAGATAGGACTTACAGGAATGGTAGGCTAGACAGATTTTGACCACTGTTTATACTAACAACAATAGAGTCAGGCATAATGGAAAGTTGATACATAACAGAGTGAACTTTGCATATCCTCAGGAGATAAATAAGAGTATTGAGTGTAAGACCATGGGAGAATTCATTAGCAATGAGAAAATATGAAAATCCAATGAAAAAGGATCCAATTTTTATGTCAGAACTTAAATAATTCAATCCAAACTGAATTAAGAAATTGAATGTGATATATTAAGAATTCTGGAAGACAATTTAAGAAAATCTTTATGACTTTGGGATAAGAAAAAAATTTTATTTATTATTTTTAAATTTTCTTTACATTTATTTATTTTTGAGAGATAGAGAGAGAAAGAGAACAAGGCAGGGGGAGGGGCAAAGAGAATGAGACATGGAATTTGAAACAGGCTCCAGGCTCTGAGCTGTCAGCACTGATCCAATGCAGGGCTTGAACTCACAAACCATGAGATCATGATATGAGCCAAAGTCAAAAGCTTAACCAACTGAGCCACCCAGGTGCCCTGAAAAGCATTTTTAAACAACACACAAAAAGCATTAATGATTTAAAAAAATTATTGATCTATTTTAATTATATAAAAATGTAAAACATCAAAAAAAAAAAGAGTAAAACATCAATTTCTTAAAAGACCAACTAAACCAAACTGAGAGAAGTGGAGAGGGGAAGAAGCCACAGACTGAGACAATATTTGCAAACATACAAAGGACACAGGCTTAGTGTCCCAAAAGAATATAAAGTAACATAAAACTCATGAAAAGTAGGAAGAAAAGGAGAAGGTGAAGAATGAGGAGGAAGAAAAGAAAAGATGCCATCTAGTTTTTAGTGGACAATAAAAATAAATAATATATGGAGGATAAACATGTAAATAGATGCTAATTGTGTTAATTATCAGAAAGAGAAATACAAATTTATCATTTTTATGCCAAAAATATTGGTATAATTGACATATGTTGATAAGAATGTAGAACAATAGAAACTTTTATACATTGCCTGGATATTGTAAATTGGTATTTTGGTATTGGTAGGTAATTTACCATTATCCAGGAAGGCTGATGATATATATGTGTGCGTACATATATACACATATACATATATATGTATGTATTTATATTTATGTTTTAATATTTATATATTTTAAGAACCAACATTTCCAGAACTCTTAAACACACAAACCATGTGCCATATGTAAGAATAGTTTTAGTAGCATCTCTTCATAACAATATGCTGGACACCATCCAAACACTCATAAACAGGAAAACTGATAGCTATTATATTCCAAATATTTGGAAACTAAATGGCACATTTATAAAAAGCACATGTGTCAAGGAAGAAATCAAAAAGGAAGTAAGAAAAAAATTCAAACTATAAATATATGAACACATGTCATTTGTGGGCTGCACCTACCACAGTGTATTCACAGGTTATTTTATAGGGTTAATGCATACATTAAAAAAGAAGAAAGATCTCAAATCAATTATTTCTTTTTCCACCTTAAGGAACTGAAAATTGAAGGGGCACCTGGGTGGCTCACTTGGTTAAGCATCGGACTTTAGTGAGTAAGCATCCAACTTCTGCTCAGGTCATGATCTAGCAGCTCCTGAAATCTAGCCCCTCATCGGATTCTGTGCGGACATCTCAGAGCCTGGAGCCTGCTTCAAATTCTGTGTCTCATCTCTTTCCTCCTCCTCTGCTTGTAGTCTGCCTGCCTCTGTCACAAAAATAAATAAACATTAAAGAAAAGAAAAAGTTATAAAAAAAATAGCTGGAAAATGAAGAGTAGATTTAAAAGAATATAAGCCTGCGAAAGGAAATAATAGGGTAGAAATCAAAGAGAAAATTGAAAAATAGAGAATATCAAGGAAGCCAGTGGAGGATGATTCTTTAAGGAAAAAATGAAAGAGATAATTCTCTTTCCAGACTAATTAAGACAATTGTCAGAATTCTTGGAAAGAAAGAATCTTTTTTAAGCAGGTGAGAGATACCTATGAAAAATCTACAGATAATATCTCATGTTGAATGCTAAACAACAGAATGTTTTCCCCATAATAAGTGTGTTTGCTCTCATCATTTCTTTTCTACATTGTGCTGGAAAATCTAGCCAGAATCCAAACAGAAAAAGAAAGAAAACTATAAGACTGTAAAGAAAAAAAGCACAATTCTTTTTATTTATAGATGGTATGATTGCCTACTTGGAAAATCCAATGAACCTTCAAAAAAACATCTAGAAGTAAAAGTTAGATTATCAGGTTGGTAGAATAAAAGATGGAGACACAGAATCAATTGCATTTCTGTATGTTAGTAAAAAAATAATCCAAAATTGGGATTAAAGTTAGGTTGCTATTTCAAACTTGACTATTGGACCATAATAACGTGACTTTGCCTCTTGGAAGGGTAAGATGGGGTGATGTGCATGTAAGCTACACATTTTTACACATACCACGGTTTGGCCCCTGTGTTATTTTAATTTTTTAAAGATTTTATGTAAATGTATGTAAATTTCATTTAGAGTAACATAAAAAATTAAATTCTCAGGAAGAAATCTGAAAAAGGTGGATAAAACTCAGTTAAAACCAAAGACATTGTTGAGAGAAATTTAAGATTTAAGTAACGAGAGAGATATACCATGTTTATGAATTTGAAAACCCAAGATATGAATTCTTTGCAAATTTATCTATGTTTCAACCCAATCCCAATTAAAATCCTAGAAAGTTTTTTTTTGCTGGCTATTGATAAATTAATTATAAAATTCATATACAAATAAAATGGATCTAAAATAGACAAATCTTTGAAAAAGAGCAAAGTTGGAGGACCTACACTTCTTGATGTCAAGATTTATTTTAAGTTATAGCAATTGAGATAGTGTGGTGCTGGCAGAAATACAGATGACTAAACAAGTGGAAGAAGAAGGTATCTAGAAGTTACCCACACATTTATGGTCAGTTGACTTTTAATAAAATTATAAAGAAAATTCAGTCGGGGGCACTGGGTGGCTTAGTTGGCCGGACGACCGACTTCAGCTCAGGTCATGATCTTGCGGCTCATGGGTTTCAGCCTCGCGTGGGGCTCTGTGCTGACAGCTCAGAGCCTGGAGCCTGCTTCGGATTCTGTGTCTCCCTCTCTCACTGCCCCTCCCCAACTTGCACTCTGTCTCTCTCAAATATAAGTAAAAACATTTCTTAAAAACTTAAAAAATTGACCATTGATCCAAATTTAAAACTAGAAAACTGATAGAAGAAAATAGGGAGGGTTTTGTTGTCACCTTAGGTTATGCAAAGATTTCTTAGACATAACACAGGAAGTGTAATCCATAAAGCCAAAATCAATAGAATGAAGTTTATGAAAATTAAGAGACTCTGATCTTTAAAAGGAAGTGCTACAAGAACCACCTACTAGGTGAAATCTGAAAAAGTAGTTGTATCCAGAATGTATTTTTTAAAAGCCTTCAAAATTCAATTTTAAAAAGTTCAATAAATAATAAGCAAAATATTTGAATAGGCATTTCACCAGTGAAGATATGTTGATGGCAAATAAGCACATTAACAAATTCTCAACATCATTAGTCTTTAGAAAAATGCAAAGTAAAGTCCCAATGAAATATCTCTGCACACCTATTAAAACGTCTAAAATGTAAAAGGCATAGCATTTTAAGTTATGCGTAGTCTGTGGAATTATTGCAACTCTCACACACTGCCTATGGGAAGGTATACATGTGCAATCACCTCTCCAAAGATTAACAGTTTCTTAAAAAGTTAATCATACACTTTACCACATTATCTACCAATTCTATTCCTACATATTTACCCCGATGAAATCAAATGTATCATAAAAGTATTCCAAGAATTGTACACAAATATTCACACACTTTTATTTATAATAAATGTAAATTTTAAAGATGAGAAACAATACATAGTTCATCAAGGATAAACCACATTCGATGTATCCATACAGTGTAATGGTACTGGGAAATAAAGAGGCAGGTACACAAGACAGGTGAATCTTGAAATAATTATTCTGTTGCAAGAGACAAAACAAACCAAACAAAGGTACATACAAAATGACCCCATTTATATAAAACTCTGGAAAAAGCAACCAAGTCTAAAAGGACAGAAAACAGACGTGGCTGAGGGTACAAGAAAGAAGGAAATATTACAAAGGTATAGAGGAGATTTGGAGAGTGATGCATGTTTATTTTCTTGACTCTGGTGATGGGCTTCTGTGTGTATGTAAAGATATAGGTACCTATACACACTCGCATATGTCAAAACTTGTCAAATTGTATCCTTTAAATATGTACAGTTTATTATATATCATTTATAAATAAAGGTAACTATTATAAAACTAAAATAGAAATTTTAAAAAGTAAAGGAATGATAAATGTATTATTTATAAAAGACTCCTTGGCAGTGGATTGAGAATATAAGGCAGTGGGGGGGGGGGAGGGGAAAGAGAGAGAGACAGAAAGAAAGAGAGAGTGACAGAGAGAGAGAAGAGGTTAATCAGAAGAGGGCATAAGGAAAATAAAGGGACGTTAAAGACATTGAAAATGGTTGGGAAATACATCAACTTTTCTTTTATTCACTGTAGTCCTTATATTCTTCTACAAGTTGTTGTATCTCAATGAAATATTTCACAATAAACATAAATGAGCAAATAATGAGCATAAATCATTGAATGGCCAAACTCCTTCATTACACAACCTCATTGTCTTTAAATATTTATTATTTGATTTTAAAACTCTAATAAAATAGGACAAAATGTTCCTATTCCTTTCCCATCTAACTTTTCTCAACAGCATAAACTTTGTATATGTGGTGACTTCTTTCCCTGTTGGTTTCAGAGCATTACCTAAACATCGTGGACCTCAGAATTAAAGTTCAAATCATCCCCCAAAAAACAAATAGATAGATAAAAAGACCTGTGTTATAAATAATTATGATTCCTGTTTTGAAGATGATGAAATGGAAAATTACAATACTAAATAAACATTGCTAAGAGAACCTCTTCATCTCAAAGTCAAAAGAAATTAACTTCAACTGAGGTAGACAATGTGAATCAATCTCAAAAATATATCTACTTGATTAATAAAAATTAATATTTACAATCTGAAACTTTATTTTCTAGATTGAATTAGGTATTAAACTTCCTCTTATTTTTGTGAAAGATTAATTTGGTAAAATGTGTATGAACATGTAGTATGTCCAGATTCACACTAATGGGTGTGAACCAATGAAAAAAAAATCATAGAGCAGAGCAAAATTTTGGTAAGATTTCTATCAGCCAGGAGGGAGAAACATTTACTAATTCTTTTGCCAAAACCAGAAATGACTGACCCCCCAAAAAAGGGACATTAATTCCCTCCTTTACTGAATTGAACGGAATCAAGACGATTATGTTTTGTTTGATCAATAATTGCTTTTTTCCATGTAAGGTTTTGTAAAATTAGCCAAATTAGATATTCCTAGTGGTAATGGGGACAACAGTATAATCCTGTGACAACTGCAGGAACACATAGAACTTAGCCACTAAACAGCTTTGTAATTATTAAAAATATGGCACTAATAATAACCACAATCATAGCAGTAGATTTGTGTACACACACACGTATATAATCAACATACAGCAAAATTCACCCTTTTCAGGTGTACAGCTGTATGTATATGTGTGTATGTGTTTGAATTATCAGTATGAACTTCCCCACTGGGTTATGTTCTTTGATTCTTGATTTCCTAATCTAAATAGTGAAGAGAGAATTCCCTTCCCCAACTAAGATAAGGATTTGGCACAGCCTTTCCCCTGGAGGTTGTTGGTGTATTTCATAATCTTGACTTCTGCTTCTTCATGCCATGGTAATAAGGTTGTTTTGGGGTCTTAATCTTGAAAAACGTGTTGGTGTCCTGGGAGGTAAAGCCCCAAAATGAGATAGATGATAGATAGATGATAGAGGATAGATAGATAGATAGATAGATAGATAGATAGATAGATTATAGATGATGATTATGATGATAGATTAGATAGAAAGTTTCACAACTCAATAATAAAAAAAGTTAAATGGAGAAAAGATTAACTCAAACCCCATCAAATATGTGATAAACACATAGACAGATTCTCAATATCATTAGTCATTAGGAAGATATAAATCAAAACCATATATGATATCTCTACATAACTTATTCAAATAGCTTTTAAAAGAACTGACAATAACAAGTGCTAACAAGAATGCAGAGCACCTGGAACTCTCATACGTGGCCAGGTGGGATGCAAAGTGGTACATTCACTTTGAAAGGCAGTTCGGCAGTTTGGTATAAAGTTACACATGAACCTGTCAGAAGTCCCAATGACATCACTTTTCAGTATTTGCCAGAACAATGAAAATGCATGTCCGCTCAAAGATTTGCACGTTAATGCTGCCGCCAGCTTACTCATAACACCCTCAAAGTGTAAACATGCCAAATATCCAAAAGCTTAGAAATGACTTAATAAATTGAGGCACAGCCGCATTATGGACTCAACAATAAAAAGGAATTCAAGAGCATGGATTTCTCCAGAGCCATATACTAAGGCTACATGACTGTGATATTCCATCTATGTGGCATTCTATTAAAGGAAAGTCTCTCGGAACAGAAATCAGATTAGTGGTTGCCAGGAGCCTGGCATAGAAGGAAGACACAGACTACAAAGGGCTATGAGAGAACTTTTTGGAATGATGGATAAAATATACATTTTGATTGTTTTAGTGCTTATATGAATAAAGCTTATTGAGCTGTACATGTGAAAAGGGTGAATTTTGCTGTGTGTCGATTATACTTCATCAAACCTATCTTTAGAAAACCTTTAAAAGCAGAAGAAAATGAAAACTATCAAAATGGTTCCTAATGTTGGAAATACCTAAATGTATTTAGAATATCCGCGAATTGGGAGCATAAGAAGTAAACTGCACTTCTGGACCATATGTGTGTGTGTTGGGAGAGCATCCCTATGAGATTAAAATAGTGGGGGACGGGGGGTTGGAGGGGAGTCATAAGATGGTCGGAAAAGAAAGCAGTAGTAGAATGATAGACTACTGTAATGTAGAAAAATGTCAACATCACTAAGCATTAATGTTCTATACTTAATATCACTGAGGTACATTTACCATTTACGAGATTGATGGCTGACACGATTTTTGCATTAATCTTTTGCTTCAGGATTACAACTTAACTCCACCAATGATGGAAACACAACACCTACACTATGCAGAAATATATTGTAATAAGTATGCTTTCAGAAAACTAAAAAATGTAACTTATTTAAACTAAACTAAATAAGTAACTTATTTAAAAAGTAAATAAACATGCTATGAAATTTATTAAGACCATTCAAATATTTGATAAGAGGTTAAAAGATTGGTCATCTATTGGAGGGAGAAGGAAAGTGTGCACTTATGAATAGATTAGCTGGTTTGGAAGAAAGATTTCATCTGACAATCTGAGTCCCGAGTTAAACTCAATGTGAATGAGAATCTTAAACATTCCTTGAAGTATAGTTGATACATGAAATTCTGCATGCCTGGATTTGAATAGATTGGAAATACTTGAATATAAGAAGAAATGTATTCTAGTGTTTTTTTTTCTTAGAGTAAGGAAATATAGAAAATAGTATAAAATTCCCTACCCCAGATTCCTAACAGGAGCAATCCAGATAAGATTTTGAACTTGGGTGGGGGGATTATCTAAACTAAACCTGCAAACTACTGAGCATCACCTACTAGTACCCTGTTTCTATTTCTGCTATTTACAAAGATTTTTCTCTTCAGCAATTTCATTTACTCAACCCTTGCTGACTCAGGACTATACTTCTCGCTCCCCAGAAAAGTATATTAGAAGCCTATACATTTTGATATTTAATCAAACAAATGCATCTTACTCAGTATACTTTCTTTGGCTCAAAGAAATTTGATGAGGTCCTAAATAGTTATAGACAATCAGCACAGCAAAATTTCCATGTCACAGAATACAAGATTTCTCACAAGCTAAAGATGTTGTTTCATTTATTCGATCTTTTCCCAGAAGTTTTATCTTGGAGGTGAACAGTCCGTTATCATAAAATTGGAAAAAAATCATCTGCTATGTCCAAGAAGAAAAAAAGTCTAACTCAGTCTCTATCTATCTGAGGTGCTTTTCTGGAAAATACTGCTCTGTACTCAGTTTCTCTGTATTCTTAGCAGGAGCCAAAATTATCAGGACACTAAAACGAATTATCGAGTTATTTGAATCATTCTTTGCTTTAGATCTCTCTCTCCCTTTTTCTCTATAATTGAACTCCCCACAACCCTATGCTCAATACAAGTAATAATGACGATATAACTAATAAAGCTCAAGTTTATTCTTTGTATCTTTACATACTAATTGGAATTAATAATTAGCAGCCTTTTCTCTTTGCTGCTGTCTATTTGGCAATGCTGATACTGCATACTACAAATAACATGTGTCAGAGAATTCATTTCCTGGTTCAGAGAGACAGTGATTTGGCCGCACTCAGTTACAGCATTTTAATATGGCTACCTACCCACTTCACACTTAGTTATCAGCATCACAGTCGTGACAATTCAATTTTCTTCCCGTACTGAGGGGTGACTGGACTCCAGGGTACTAAGTTATGGTAAACAAATGCATAAAAGACTGATGGATAAAATCAGAAAGCCAATTTGTTAATTCCCAGAAAGACTCATAACTATCAAATAGAATTAGACTATTCTCTCTCGGTGAACAGATTTACAAGGGGAGCTTTAATCAGAGGGTTATTGCTTAGAGATCATGGGATTAGAAGTAGAGGAGTTAGCTATTTGATCATAATGGCTGGTGTCACAGAATTTGATATTCTAGTGCCTCTGTATTGACACTTATTTTCAAGAGCCTAGGTACTTGCTCTCTTCTGCACTCTAAGAGACCAAAGCCAAAGATCGTTTCTTTTTTTGTTTGTTTGTTTTAATGCTTTATTTACTTTTGAGAGAGAGAGACAGACAAGGTGAGCAGGGGAGGGTCAGAGAGAGAGAGAGAGACAGAATCAGAAGCAGGCTCCAGGCTCTGAGCTAACTGTCAGCACAGAGCCCGACGCAGGGCTCAAACCCATGAACCGTGAGATCATGACCTCAGCTGAAGTTGGATGCTTAACCAACTGAGCCACCCAGGCACCCCAGAAGATTGATTCTTTAATCTTGCTTGTTTTTCTTGGCTTTCAACACTACCAACATCCTCAATGACAGATTTTCTTTAGGTATATTAATACCAACACTTAAGTTCCCGTCTGACCTGAGAAACATCCAATTTTTACAAGTAACTAATTTAGAGATACCAGTCCTCAATTCCTTTTCTTACAGGGCACCTCATTTAATGAGCCCTCAAGAACTTTGAGTAGCTGACTAATGAGACTGTATACACTCATTTAATATTCTGTTTCTAGATACCAGAGGGTTCTGGAAAATACATATTCACTTCTTCAGTTCTCTTGTTTCTCTTCCATTTTGAATCTAACTAAAAAAATTAAAATGCTGTCATGACGCCCTACAGGAAAGATAGCTAGATGTATTGCCATGGAATTTAAATTAATATTTAGAAATCTTTATGCTTTCTGTAATTAAGATGTTTGTAGTGATAGATTTACTTCACAAGCGCTAAACTGGTCTAAACAGGTTAAAAATCCTCATTATGGGGAAAAGACAAGTCAGAATAATTGAGTAGACATGTAAGGTCATTTGACAGGAAGTTCCACAAATTACTCCCAGGCATATATGATAAGACACAAAGTACAAATCTTCCTGAGCTTTGATAAAGCAATCTTGTTTGAAAATGGTACGTATTTGATAAGTACTCACTGAAAAGATTTCTAATTAAGACAACTATTTGACCATGTACAATTAAGCAAATGTTTGATTTTCTTTAAAAAGAATAGGTAAGTAGGCAGCTTTAAGTTAAAGTCATTTCTAAAATTGTTTAACGTTTATTTATTTTTGAGAGACAGAGAGAAACAGAGCATGAGCAGGAGAGGAGCAGAGATAGAGGGAGACACAGAATCCGAAGCAGGCTCCACGCTCTGAGCTGTCAGCACAGAGCCCAGTGCGGGGCTCGAACTCATTAACAGTGAGATCATGACCTGCGCCGATGTTGGGAGCTCAACCAACTAAGCCACCCTGGTGCCCCAAAGTCATTTTTAAAGTAGCAAATGTATGGCTTCTGTATCATCATAATACTCTTAGAATTTCTCAGAGATTCTTAAAATCGAATCATATTTGGTAAATTACTCTGAAGTTTTCAGAGAATTTTCTCAAGAGTTAGGTGGAAAGGTACTGTAGCCTGGTTACTGGAAGACTGGTAATTTGTATGCTTTAGCTGCCCCTAGCAATTATCTCAGAGATAAAGTTCTCTTATCTGAAAACACAGTGAAAGGTGCATATCAGAGGATCCCTCTTAGGTACAGAACCTCTTCAGCAATGTGACATCTTGAAAATATTAACTGCAATGCCTTGTAAATCCCCGAGCTTTTTCAGGGTGCATCTGAAGATATTGTGAATGGACCGGTTATATCTGGAGATCTCCCCAGAAAACATGTGAAAACCATTGCATGGGGATTACAAAAATGTAGTTGAGATCTGTACTTGGAAGTTGGAAAAGAACTTTTCTGAAATGTGGAATTTTATTGATGGCATTTTGTCTTCAGACCTTATAAAATGAACTCTAAAGATGTTAACATGTATTAAGTGGACTGCTATATATCTACCATGGAGCTAAGCATTCTGTATGTATCTCATTTAATTTTTGCTACAAGCCAATGAGGGAAGTGCTACTGTTACTCTTTTACAGGATTCACCAGCAGGCTCAGGGCCCCACAGTTACAGACAGATGAATTGAGAAATAAACCCAGACGATTTGAGGCCAGAGACCAAACTCTTAACCATGAAAATACTTCACTTTTTGATGTAACACATGCATTGTTTAAAGCCCCATTTTCCAATAGCGCTGAAAAACCCAACTCAAGATTCTAGCCTTAGGGGAAGCTGATAGTTCTGATGCTGAACACTTAAAATGATGCTGTTTCACCAATACACCATAGAGATTTGATTCCCAAAGGCAACCTGCTATTTCACACAACAAGTTCAATAAAGTAATTTATTTGTACTTATGGGTTAGATGGACAGAACTGAAGGTGTCAAGCTGAGTTAATAGAAGACCAGATGTTGGTTGGCACAAATCCTGCCAGCCAGCAGGAGAGATGAGGAAATTACAGGTTCAATAGGAACATTGGCCCTAAAATAAGTGAAGATAATCTCTTACACTTGGGGAAATCTCCATCATAAATGAATTTTAGAGAAATTCATGTTTCTCCACTTCCAGGAAATAGTCAATGTAAGTAGTTATCTCAGAATGGGAATACACACACACACACACACACACACACACACACACACGTGTGTGTGTGTATATATATATATATATATATATATATGAAAATAAACAATAAAGGGGAAATGTACATTGTTTAACACAATGCTCTTTAAGAAAAAAATGCCAATTAAATCTAGGAAGAGTGGTCTCATAAGGCTAGTAATCTCTTACTAAATGTCATTTGGGTAGAAGACACCCAAAGAGTTTAATTTAGATTTCCTTCTGCCACAATCCACAAATATAAAATTTACCTGAAACTCGCATATTACCAAAAAAATGGCAAAGATGTTTGGATAAAACCATTAAGGAGAATAACGGTGTCTTCTCCCAAACTAATGTTCTCCACACATCACTAATTGAACACTCCTTGATGGTCTCATACACTCCCAACAACTTGTGATGTTATTAAAACTTTGAGTTTGATTTATAAGAGCAGTTTCAGCCCAAGGTGATCATTGAGTCACTTGTCATCTGACCACACACCCGGAATGAAAGAAACTGGGCACACAGGTGAAGATGCTCACCATACAATCATTTCCTGAATTTCCAGCTTTCTCATCCCTTCTTCCTTCTACCGCTTCTCCTGCTACCTCTCAGTACAGCTGAACTTTAAGAGGCCCAAGAGAAAGAAGAAATAAGACTTTAAATAATTTATTTGGAGAAACAGTCAGTGAAGAGGAACAAATCATGTTTCGCTAAAAGAACCGAGACCTTTGACACTTCCCTTCTCGCTCCGGTACCTGGAGCTCTAGCCGGATTGCATTAGTGAAATTTTCATTTGATGGCATTTTAATATTCTGCCTTGATGACTTTTTAGCAACATTTACTTTCAGAGGTCTCGAGTGTTCCCTCGGAGGAAATGAAACATGTCAGAGCCCATTACAAAAATCAAAATTTAAATACCTCGACCACATTAGGGCTTACACACAATCCCATCAGCGCTTAAGCTGAAACTCACAACTATTCATTCTCTTGCTCAATCAGTAATGAGTACATTTGATGAAGCATTCCAGGGTCAGGGAACACACGTTAGTGATCTAGCTTAACCCGTTGATTGCCTGGCCACAAAGGACCAGGGCAGGACTTGATTAAATAGTAACATGCCAATAATTTCCAATAGCACCAAAGGAAACTGCTTTTTTTTTTTTTTTAAACAATTGTGACTCCCATAAGTAATGGCAAAAGGATGACAGTTGTAGGTTAAGTTTGGTATTCTTTTGGTATTACTCTACATCTGTATGTCCAATAAAACAACTGTTTCATCCAACTATGTCCACAGCTGCCCTGTTATTAAGAGCTGTTGTAGTGTCACTGAATGCAGTATTTTTGTTTGAGCAAAACCTTACCCTTCTCATACTCCCCTGACTTCCTTAAGAATTTCAACACATTCCTGGCAAAGAAGCATCCCCAGGTTGTGATTTCACTGTCTACAGAGTACAATCGTCTAGCTGGCAATGTGGGGCTGGCCCCAGAGTCTCTTGGATATTGATCTTGGATGCAAAAGTAATAGAAATCACACATGTTGCCATTTGATATCACAGGTAAAAGCCTCAAAACTCCAACATGTTCCATAGATACTTGCTATTTTTTAATAGGGGAAAGACTCTCTTTCTCTTCCTCCTCCCCTTCTCCTCTTCCTCTTCCTCCTCTTCCTCCCACCCAGACTGAAGGGCTGCTATAATCAAGTAGGAAAATACACTACTTGGTCATAGTACTACGGTGCTGTAAACTTCAAGCCAACTTGATGCTACTCCTACAGTTCAGCCAACAGTTGATAGATCAATGTTGATGTTTCAGCTCTTTCTCAAGCTTTCAGATAGTGAATTAATCATCCCTGCCTTGACTTTCTCCTTAAATGGGATTAAGGAAACTCCCTTTCAAGAGAACATTAAACGTAGCCAGGGACCTGATGGAAAATTGTGATATGATCCTGCCTGGCCAGATTTCTTCTAGGCCTCTTAGATCATATGCTTATATTCCCCATCCCATAAAGTGCCCGTAGTACTATGGAGCAAGGATATCAAAATCTGAAATCCTAGCATTTCTATGGTCTCCTTAGGGAATTCCACTCACCTCTCACATGGTCAAGTGCAACTGAGTGTCACTGATCAATACTTTTCACTGTGAGGGTCAGTGAAGACAATTGTACAGTTCTCAATGTCTTCTAAGATTTACATAATATTTCTCATTTACCTTGAAGGGAGTCTCACTTAAGATAAGAGATACATTTGGGTTGCCTGGGTGGCTCAGTCAGCTGAGCATCTGACTTTGGCTTGGGTCATGATCTCACAGTTCATGGGTTCGAGCCCCGTATAGGGCTCTGTGCTGACGGCTAGCTCAGAGCCTGGAGCCTGTTTCAGATTCTGTGTCTCCCTCTCTCTCTGACCCTCCCTTGCTCATACTGTCTCTTTTTCTTGCTCAGAAATAAATAAAACATTAAAAAATTTTAAATCCAACCCAACCTCAGAGTTTAAAAGTAAAAAGAGAGAGATACATCCCAATTACAAACTAAGGGCAGTGTTCATTGCTTTTCCTTGCCTTAATTGTTTACCAGTTGCCAGAGATGTGCAGTAGAACTACTATTTGGAAATGAACACCATCATGGGGCAGTAAAAGGCCTTAAACAAATCTAAGTTGTCTTTTCGAAAGGCGAAAAGCGAAAGAAAGTGAATTTTGACAACAATCTAAAAGGTGAATTTCTTACCCTTTGCCTAGCAGCAAAGTCACTGAAAACTTTCCCTCAGTTAATCCTCTCCAGCCACCATGAAGCCAATGCAGCTCAGCCCCACAGTCTCTAGCCCTACCAATCACTGAATTAGGAAAAAATCCATGTGAAAAATTTAAATCAAAAATACTTGATGAAGAGAGGAAGCCATGAAGCATTCTTAATGTTACCACTAATACACAGTAGTCCAAATCTTAAGCAACTTACATTTCTCATAGAAACTTAGAAATGAAAGAAGCAGCCATTCTCTCTTTTAGCCATGTTTGTCCTTCCCAGATCTAGAGAACGTAGTGCAGAAACAGCCAAAGGTTTAGAAAATCTTGACACCACTAAAAATTCGATTTGTAATTTCAATAATGGTAGGCATGAGCAATTGTAGTAAATTCATTCTAGCCCACTCTCTCACCTTTAATTAACCACACGGCGCACACACACATACAAACATACGCACATGCACATCCACACTGCAATTGCACCTGAAGAACCGTGTTATACATAGCTTAAATCTCTCTTATGTATTTTCCGTTTAGTTAAAATCAGAGAATGTATTACATATTTTATTGCCTAGGTCTTAGGTAAAGAAGGTTACAGTTATAACTCCTTTTGCCAAAAATCAATGGCAAAATTATGCTGAATATTTAAACTTCTTACAAACTCTTTCATAGATGACTCTTGTCCTTCACTCTGAAGCTAATTCCAACCTCTCTCTATCCAGCCACCCTTTCCGTTAGAAGCTCATTAAGTCTTTACTGACACCTTACCTTCCTTTTTACTGTTATTGTTCTGTGCTTGCAGCCAAAGAGGTGTAGATTTACATGGGGTCTAGAATTGTGCTTTGGACTTCCTTATCCATCATAAGGAATATGTAGAAATGAGGAAAAGGGATGAGATATTAGCAAAGGGTGTTTCTTAAACTTTGTCTCTTGTTTTCATCATCATTAAATTTGGGATAAGGAAGATCGTTTTGAGGACTGACTGATAGAGCATGTGTAGAGCCTCTAGGAAAGTGGTTGTCTGCCACTTAGGTGCTAGCTATGGTCATCATCATGAATATTAGCATTATTGTTACCATTTTTTCTTGTTGAAATCCTTTTCTTAAGTGCTCATGGAGTTTAACAGATATGGTTCTTTCCCTTTGGTGCTCCATGGACTCTTTCAACTCTCTTTGTTTTCATGTGCTTCACTTTGGCCTCACTGGCTTTCTTTTTTTACTAGCACTTCCTGTCACACTTGTATTCTAACCTAGAAAATAATGCAATGGTAAGAGCTTTCAGTGATGGTCTTTTCAGGGCAATATATAGTTGACAGAAATATTAACTATAAGCCAAAGGGATAGAGTTTAGGCAGTGAAATATGAAATAGCAGCTGGCCAGGAAAGAGAAAAGAATTGGAACATATTGGGTGTGTATAGTGTCTCTGAAGGGAAATGATGGTGGAAAGAAGGAAGGAAGGGAGGGAGGGAGGGAGAGAAAAGGGAGGGAGAACAGGAAAGAAAGATATAGGGATAGGAAAACAGGGGAGGAGGGAAAGAAAGAAAGAAAGAAAGAAAGAAAGAAAGAAAGAAAGAAAGAAAGAAAGAAAGAAAGAAAGAGAAGAGGAAAGAAGGAAGGAAGGAAGACTAATAAAACCGTCTACTGTAGATGCACTTGGTGGTTCAGTAGGTTAGACATCTGACTTTGGCTCAAGTCATGATCTAATCACTCAGAAGTTTGAGCCCCACTTTGGACTCTGTGCTGACAGCTCAGCACGGAGCCTGGAGCCTGCTTCGGATTCTGTGTCTCCCCCTCTCTCTGCCCCCCCCAACTCATGCTCTGTCTCTGTCTTTCTCAAAAGTAAATAAACATTAAAACTTTTTAAAAAAATGTCTACTGCAAGCTTTGTTTTCTCCTAGAAAAAATGGATAGGTTGATGGTTTTTAAAAACTTTATAAGCAGTTTATTCTTACTCTGATTATCTGAGCTTTAGAAAATTTCAGCTAAAAAGAGTTTCTCAGAAGATTCCCAATTCCAAGAAATTAGGGAAAACAAAAGGAAGGGTGTCAATTCAAATAGATTGTGGCCCAATCAGAGTAAAATGTTCTACCATGATAATTGATGATAATACTTTATTTTCATGCTTTCGAAGTATTTTCATTTTCTAGATCTATTAAAACTTCTTTAACAACAAAAGTATCCATTATACCATGAAAACAAGAAAAACATCTATGAAATAGAAATTCCTAGAAATACTTCAGAAAGTCTTTTTTTTTTTTTAATATTTATTTATTTTGAGAAAGCATATGTGAATGGGGAGAGGAGCAGAGAGAGAGGGAGAGAGGGAATCCTAAGCAGGCTCACTACTGTCAGCACAGAGCCCAATGTGGGGCTCAAACTCATGAACTGTGAGATCATGACCTGAGCCTAAATCAAGAGTCAGCCGCTTAACCAACTGAGCCACCCAGGCACCCCAAAAAAGTCTTTTAAGGGACTTTTGAATGAAACAGAGAGAATGTGTTTATTTTCATTTCAGGCAGAGCCCCAGAAGAATTTTATTTCTAAATACCAAGTGTTTGAAATAAATCTGCTGTATGGTCGTATGTCATGGCTATGTCATGATGTGTTATGAATTTAAAAAGTGGGAAGATATAACTATCTCTAGAATTATTGAGATATGCAAATTTCTCTAAATAATTAGTGAATTATTCTATTTTCCTGTCTTTAAAAGTTATTAAGCAGGAGCTTCGTAGTTGTACGCATGAAGGGAAGCAAGTTTTAGCTAAGAGAGGTGGGTATTTCTCATGCTGAACCCCCTAGAAACGATGGAAGCTTCCCTTGCTTCATGTCCCGTCACTTGACATGTCTGTGTAATAAAGTCCCAGGCATTAACACCATTCAAAAATAATATGGTTATAATGCAAAGGTTTTATCAACCTTATCCAGGACCTATATATGGAGTCTCTCTGACTCACTTCCTTCTCTTATCGATCTCCATCTTGCCCCTCGCATACATTATAAATCTACTGAGTGGTACGCAGTGCTGCTCTTGTGTAACATGAATTTATGCTAATGGCTGTCTGCATATGCTTATATCACATATCTATATTAAGCTTAATAGTCTGTTACATTGCTTCTTAACCCTGTGTCCACACATGATTAACTTTCCTGATTTCTTTCAAAACCGTTATTAACACAGTGTAGCATTTCACTCAACATGTCATGAAGTTTCTGTGCTTCGCGCTGGAGTTGGGGTGATTACCAAAGCCCTCAGCTTTTGCAAGTAGAAAGGTACGTAAAAAATTAAGGGCATCTGAAAAGAGGCTCCTTTTTTATGTGCATGTACCACTTGAAGCTGAGCTTAAAGTGTAAGCTCCTTAGGCAGTAAGCAAATTGAGTGGTTCTCTCCAAGTTCAGGTCAGAGGGTATATACTGAGAATTTCACTAAAAGTTTATGAAGAAATAGGGCACTGGGGTGGTGCAGACAGACTCATGAAATGAGCCACATCATATAGTCTTCTGTTTTTGAAAGATTTTAGAGGAATATCAGAATTTGGCATTAGTATATTTTAAATGTCCCACTATATAGTTGAGGGTGAATGGATAATTCTCAAAATTTTTGATACTTCATTCTTATTACCGTAGAGTTTAGAACATGTGAAGAAGGGCATTCATGCTATCACAAAAATCCTAGGGGAAAAACAATCTTTGTAGTGTTTATCAACACATATCTTGGATACATTCTCTGCATTCAGTAAACTTATAGAATCTCCTTGAAGAAAATTTGAAACCCTGAAATGGTCAATATTGAGGCCAATTATATACAAGACATTGTAAACAGTCATGAACTAGTGATTTTAAATATACAAGCATAATAGGAATTTGCTCACACATCAAACAACCTGTGGGTGGTGATTTGAGTTTAATATACTTTGTGTGGTGTGCAAACTTTCTGCATAGCAATGAACAAACTTTCAGCTGAAATAATAGTGTCATGCCTCTGTGAATGATGAAAGAACAAATGTTACTTTTTGATTTCAAAGTTGTATGGGTGTGCATACACTGTCATACACTGTCAGTACTAAAAAGGGTACATATCTATTAAAAATAAAAAACAAAAACTTAACACAGGGTACCTGGCTGGCTTAGTCGGTAGAGCATGTGACTCTTGGGGTCCTGAGTTGGAGTCCCACATTGAGGGCACACATTACTTTAAAAAACTTAAAGTGGAACACCGGGGTGGCCCAGTCAGTTAAGCATCTGACTTCGGTTCAGGTCATGATCTCGAGCCATCAGGCTCTGTGCTGACAACTCAGAGCCTAGATCTTCTTTGGATTTTGCTCTCCCTCCACCTCCCCCACTCATGCTCTGTCTCTCTCTCTCTCAAAACTAAATAAACATTAAAATTTTTTAAAATAAAAATTTAAAAATAATGTAAGAAAATAAGAAAAACTTAACAAATAACTTGTGTTTTTATCTTTTATGTACTCCTATGAACACATTAGATATGTGCTCAAGATATGTATCAATTGAGTTATTTCCCCCTTAGATTTTGCCTTCCACCCTGGAGCCCTCCACCCTCTAAAACCACTTCTTTTACCTTCAAGTCGTTGCTATCACACTCCAGATTTCTTTAACCTTAATACAAGAGCAATTTTAACTCTTAACCTTTAAGCCAGGCTGGGCATATTTCAAAAGGCCAGGTTCAGTAATTTATTTTTCACATATTACATTTTTTACTTCCCATTAGACGAGCTTTTATTAATGGCAGTTCTCAGATGGGCACATGCAGCCACATTAAGGGACAAATCAGACATTTATCCTTATTAAAAGACTATAGCTTACAGTCCATATCCAATTGCCCAAGACCACAAATTGTACTTGTTGTATAAATACCCACGCAACACTCATTTTAATGTGCTTTTTGCAGTTGTATTGTTTATTTATTTATTTATTTATTTATTTTTCTTTCTCAAGTGCAACTGGGTGAACTTAGTCCAGGAATTGTAAGTACACAGGTATATAGGAGTGGGGCAGACAGCAGATCTGAGTATGGTGAAATGAGCAGTCATGTCTCTTCAGATTGATTTGATTCTCTGTAGATCTACTGTGTGTTAGGTCTCATGCAAATTGGTGCCATGGGTACTGAATTCTTCACAAAAAATCTGAAATCATTTTTATGTGAAATATTCTACTTTTAAAAATTATATTATACAGGCAAAGACAAAAGAAATCCAGTTTGGAGAACGGCTTTGTCCAATGGCCAACTCTTTGCAAGCCTTGGGTCAAGCCCTCCATGGGTACCACTGTTTAACGCAATCCCAAGATCCTTATCGGCCACCATTTGCAGAAGACCTCATGGGTCTCTCTTGTCTGCAATAGACTTCATTTGAGGTTAAATCCTATGGCAATCTGGAGTTTGAAGATAAAGGAGATCTAATCTTTGAGCTTCTTCAAATATTCGGGGGACTGAATGAGCTGCTGAAGTTTCCAGAGAGCCTCCATGTTTGACGAACTTTCACATTTTGTCGATTATGGGAAACATACCTCCTCCGACCTTTCTCCATATGATGCTTTGTTTATCAGTATGTTAAAAGTTCTATCTCATATTGTTTTACAGGAAGAAATGTTCTGCACTGTGGGTTTTCTTCTTGCTGATAATATAAATAACTCTGAAATTGCTGAAGATCAACCTTGCTGTTGACTAAGCATATCATTCCACCTTTTATGAGAGGACATAGTCACAATCTACTTTCCAGAAGAAAAGTGTGAAGATTTGAAAATTCTATGAATGTTTAAAAAAAAGAAAAAAGATATTTGTGCACTTCGCACTTGACTTCATTGTTACCAGTTATAGAACAAAATATACACAAGACAGAGCTCAACATGTATTTCATACTAAATATACTATAATAGACCTCTTATGTGTTTGAAGCATAGTCCTCTAAAGAATAACACAGAACATGTTAAATATGCCTGGTTGGATAATATTTATTTTGTGAGGCATTGATATTTATGTCAAAAGCATATGTAACACATATGCTAAATAAATAAGAGAAAACGTGTTTTCTATCAGATCAAAACGATCCCTGGTGGTGAAACATGCTTTAGTTTTAATAAAGATGTTTTATTAGATTTCAGAACTGGATAAATGATTCATAATCCTTGAACCCAAAGACATTTCCCTGTGAACAAGTGGCTTGATTTCATTTCTCCTTTTGTCTCTGCAAATTCCATGTGCATGCTGCATGATTTTATGTGAGACAAAATGCTTGGTAGAGTCTTTTCACACCACGTTGCATTAATGAGACCATAAGATTTTTTTTTTAAACCAAGTTTTCAAATGACTGCTTGCTAATTTCAAATTGCCTTTCACGTTGCCCATTTTTCTCATTTGTGGCTCTGCTGCAGATTTTACAGAGGAAGAAGAGTAGTAAGAACTACAATAAGAAGAATTTTAATGGCCCAGTAGTAGCTTCAGTCAATTCTAGCAAGTATTGGGGGGATTTTAAATATAATCCATGAGTGAAAATGGGAGAAATCATTTATTCAGAGATGAGATTATTTTTATTCATTATTCAATCAACATGCACTCCCGATTTTCCTAGGACATGTATCTCTATTTTCATCAGTTAATACCTTTTATGTGTTAACACCAGTTATTTCAATAAATATATTAACCCTGATATCCATTTTCATGACATAGGTGATAAAGGTTAAGAAGGTACATTGATTAAAAAAAAAAAAAAAAAAAAGAAGGTACATTGATTTTATTAGTGAGACACTTTATAAGGATAAAGATTTGTGAAATATTTGAAAGCAAGTTACCAGTTAAAACATGGTTGAGACACCAGATCCTAATGAAAGATGAACACAGTTCTTCATAAGAAATGCCTGACTATAGATTCTTTATTAATAACTCATGTGCTTCAAGTTGTTTTTTTATTTGCCTTTTTAACTAACACTTTCTTTGATTGGGCAGAGACACTTTGCTCAAGCGTAACGAGTCATTTAAAGACATTTCCTAAAATAAGTCCTCGAAGGAAAGGAAAGATTGTGAAATCCATTATGTGATGGTAAATACATACACTTGCACCCTTAGAGTATTGTGATGATTATTAGCATGTTAAGAGCAGTGGAGAAAGCTGTTTAATATCTCGTAACTCAACGTATCCCAAATATTTGGTCAAGGAAATCTAATTTTATGCAACACTTATTGGGCAGGAAAAGGTTAATTCAACAGGCTTGGATTACTCAAATCCTGAATATTCCTGAGAAAGACCTTTCTTCAGGAGTGGCCCTCGGCTGGCTCATGGGAGATAAACTAGAGTCCTTGGAATATTCTACATGATAAAAGTGTACGCCTTAGTACTGGGACCATACCTTATCAGTTTGATCACATACATTTATCCTAACATTGTGATTTATGATGGAGGCCTATTGTGTCCTGGTGGGGCTATAAAATGAGTACAAAGGGCATGCAGTGCCCATGCGACTGGATCCCAATAAAAGCCCTGAATACCCTGGTTGGCAACACTTCACCTGGGTTGTCATGCATCATCGCTGAAAGAATTAAGTGTATCCTTGGCTCTACTGGGAGAGAGCACCTGGAACCTTGCATTTGGTTTCTCCTGGACTTTGTCCTATGCACCAGCTGTAGGCTGAATCTTTGTATTCCTCCCAAATTGACATGTTGAAATCCTAATGCCCCATCTGATGAGGGTAGTGATCAGATCATGAGGGAAGAGACCTTATGAAAGAGTCCCTAAAGAGATCTCCTACCCTGTCTTCCACATGAGGATATGATAAAAACTTTGCAAAATTCCCCGGAGGAGGGCTCTTATCCCATCATGCTGGGGTCCTGATCTGAACTATTAGTCCCCACAACCATGGGCAAGACATTTCTGTTGTTTATAAACTACCTAGTCTATGCTATTTTGTTATAGCAAGTAGACTAAAACAGTGTCTTTTCCCTTTGCCGATTTTAATCTGTATCCTTTTGCTGTAATAAATTACAACCCCGGGTAACAACTTAGTCTTCTGAATTCCTCCAGGAATTTGTCAAGTCTGAGGTGTCTTCAGGACCTCTGACATGCCCACTCATTAATAGTGAGCAGAAAAGAATTTGGGGAGAAAATGTTGGAGCCATTTGCAACCAACTGAATTTATAACAGTTTTATTGTTGTTGTTGTTGTTTGTTTTTAAGACTAATGATAACTGTAATACTGAGTTCCCTCTGATGCAAATTTAGGAGAAGAAATAAAACAAAAAGCTATTAGACAGTATTGATGAGCAAGGCATCTTTGGTAACTTTGATGCTGGTCTGTGAATATTCTATTCATCCAATTAAAAGATAGACATATCTGACTTTGAATGGGCATGCATGTACATGTAACACAGAGATACGCTTACAGGCAAATATTTTGTTCAACACGTGCTTCTCACCAATTGGTGAAATACATCTGCCCAAATGAAGCCTTTAATGAATTGATATCTGAATTACTACTTACTTCTTTGGTTTGCCATGACTGGTAAGGTGGCAGATAATTCTTCTCATTTAGAATCTGACCAGAAGACAAATCGAGTAAAAACCACAATGCCAGGAGTATGTCCCCTATGCTTGATATATACCAGCAAAATCATAAGTCGGTATGTCAGATTTGTTACAAACCAAAAGGTAAGTCAATTTTTTTTTCTGTTCATATAGTGGTTGAACAATCAGGAAAAATGTATGTCACTCAAATGTGGAACAGGGAGACACCTCGATTGGATTAACTCTCTTATTGACCATTCTCTGGGATAAAAAGAACATTGGTGATGAAACCAGATAAGAACTAAGAGAGTTAACTACAGTGGAATGTTCGACCATTATGGGGATTGAGCGAATTGCATAGAAGAATAAAAAATGGAAAAGGAAATTAGACTTTTCACTAGTGGAAAAAAATGACTAAGCAACTCTGGGATATGTTACAACAAGCTCCTGAATAAAATAAATAGGAAGTATTTTTCAGGCTGTGGGGGATTGAATGAAAGCAATCAATCTTCCTTGTGTGGGAACTGCATCCGTCCTACCCATAAGCTCCCTCTAGTGAATTAAAATCTCACAGCAACTCAACCGATAAACACTAGGCTTGAGCAATGGCCACTTACCGAAGACAATCTCCTGGGCATAACCAGTCAGACCTATGGTACCACTGCATTTTGTTGTGAGCTTCTCCTGCAGTAAGCCATTTTACAGTCACATTTTCTCCCTTTCTTATATTAATTATATTAGACATATATATATGTGTAATCACCCTTACTTTGACAAAGAGATAATTGCATTATTTTCAATGTAAAAAAGCTGACCTCGTTTTTGTTTTGCTCTGTAGAGTATAATTATCTGTGTCTTTAGGAAATTGCTCTTAAAGATGGCATAAATATTATTAAATTTATTTAATAGACCAGGGATACCTCTGTACCCTTTCCACTTAACAAACACACATCAACCACAGAGTATGTAAAAGGTCATCCACTAGGCCAGTAAAATGAGATAGCAATTGTATTGGCTCCCGGTAAATTAGTAATCCCGTCACAAATGAGTTATCACATATTATTAAAATAAAAGGTCGGGGCGCCTGGGTGGCTCAGTCGGTTGGGCGTCCGACTTCAGTTTAGGTCATGATCCCGCGATTCGTGGGTTCGAGCCCCACATCGGGCTCTGTACTGACAGCTAGCTCAGAGCCTGGAGCTTGCTTCAGATTCTGTGTCTCCCTCTCTCTCTGACCCTTCCCTGTTCATGCTGCCTGTCTCTCTCTCAGAAAATTAAATAAAACATTAAAAAAGAAAAGGGCAAGATGTATAAGAAAAAAAACAAAATCATGAGCATTTACAATAATCTGTGCTCCTGCTCCTGAAAAGAAAGTTGTATCTAGTGATGCCTGGGTGGCTCAGTTGGTGAAGCATCCACCTTCGGCTCAGGTTATGATCTCATGGTTTGTGGGTTCGAGCCCCACGTCTGGCTCTGTGCTGACAGTTCAGAGCCTGGATCCTGCTTAAGATTCTGTGTCTCCCTCTCTCTCTCTCTCTCTCTCTCTCTGCCCTCCCCCCTCTCATGCTCTGTCTCAGTCTCTCAAAAATAAATAAACATTAAAAAATTTAAAAAAAAAGTTACATCTAAATTGATGAGCTATATATTGGCTTTGAGCTGAGCGGTACAGTGGAAACATTTTCTCAACTGGAGAAACCCAGGGAGGTCAAGTTGCTTAATGAGAAAGTGTGAAGAAGAGAAGACAACTCTTCATGGAGACATAGAGAAGCAATGGAAAGACAAGGTAATTAATTGAGAGAGGCAGGGAGTAAGGAAGCATACAAAAAAATGGAGAAAGAAAGAAATGGGTAAGAAGTGAGAAAAAATAAGTATTGGGCATGATATAAGGAATTAAAGATATATGTTAAAAGTAGTTTACTGTGAGATTATGATATCAACTCTATCCATATCCCTGATAAATATTCACTAAACATCTATATTAGTCTTCAGTAGAATTTCTGGGCGTTTAAAAATTATTTTTTATGTATTTACTATGCCAAAAATAATAGGTACTCAGCTGTTTGCTGAATTGAATCTCCTTGGTATTCAATTCAGCGGAGAATAGTTCCATTTTAAGTCTGTTGTGTTTAACCTAGAAACAATGATAGGAAAATATAATTGGATGGTGCCCTTTTTTCAGTGGAGGCACTTAGTGAATTTCCCATCTTGATTAGGGGAGTCGTTAATCTGGTGGATGTGAAAATGTGGGAGATATTGTGAGCCAGCAGCTGGGAGCTGCACTCAGGATCACAGGGGCTACTCCCAACATGCCATAGCTGTTTGCCAACCCACCACTGGCCATTTGATCAAAGACTTTTAAAGCTTAAGCAGAACACAGCATTTGGAAGACTCTCTAGAAAGGTTGCTATCTCAGAGATAAATGACTGCTTTCTCATTGAATCTCAGGTGGCATCTCATCCAACAATCTCAGGGGTCTTCTTTGCAGCCTTGTCCCAAGTATGGTACACTTTAAGCAATGGGGTATGTGCCAGTAAGCCAGCTCTCTGGGAGAAAAAAAAAAAAGGTAATAAATGACAAATAAATAAATAAATAAATAAGTAAATTAATATCCTGATTTGTTGCTTTTGCCAATTTCTGTGGTGTAAATATATACATCCTACCATTGGTTCAACAACCAGCTCACAGTCATGAACTAGCTCTAGCCCACTATAAAAAGTAAGTCCGGATGTTCTGAATTGGTGAGGGGGATCTCAGCCATCCCTGATCAGGGCCTAAGTCAGACTTGGAGTCCTGATTTGGAGCCCGGGGGTAAGATAAAGTTTCCTCACCACTGAGGTCATCTTCTGTGATCTGGTGGCCCCTCCCCCCCAGAACAGGGGATACACCACAGGTTGCATTGACCAACACAGACATTTAGACAAAGCAATAAGCAGGAGGGAAATGTCTACAGTGTGTTTACCCTTGTTTCTAGATACTTGACACATGTCTTGAGTTTTCCACAGATAATGTCACCATCTACAAAACCAAAATAATGCTCTGTGGAAGTTATGAGGGTAGCACATTAAGCTAGACTTTTCAAAAATATAGCCTCTCGAATGATATATTGTGGTATGGTATCTGTGAAGTATCTGTGAAGCCAGACTGAATTAGCTGGAATGCCTCAAATAGGAGAACAGACCACACATTTGTACTGTCTCCTCAGAGACAATGAAAAGAGTTGAGGAAAAGAAGAGAAAAGTTACCAAGGCAGCAGCGGGGAGAACTGGACCTGGAGGAAGGGCCCTGGAGAGTTCGGGAACAGACTGTACCGCTCAAGCGCAGGACATGATGGGGAGCCTCAAAGGCTGGGATCAGATGTTCCTGGGGAAAGAATGTCTTGACGTGCCGCTTCCTTTCCCTTCTCACCTTCTTTCCCTTTCAGCCTTGAATAGAGAGAAAATGGCTGTAGACAATGTGCTAGTTTATAGCATTTTACACTGAGGCTCTTTCTTCTTTGCCTTTGACTTGTGAATGACTGAGAATTGTCTTATTGTAAAACGTTTCTCAGAGAACAGGACTTCTATTTTACCTAATAATGCCCGAATGGGCAGCAGGCAAACAGTCAGCGCCTTGTTCCCGCTGCCACTCAGATGCTAGAATTGTTAATGGGGTCCCCAGGCTGGGCTGGCTCTGCCTCTCTGGCTTTTTGGTCACTGGCTGCACAGACAGGAGGTAGAAACATTCACAGATAAGCCACTTTTTTTCTCTTTAATTCGACCTTGAATTTGTCACGTGGAAGTATCAGGGGCTTTGAGCATCATAATGAGATCCTGTCTCGGAAAACCTCATTCTCAGTGGGGTTGGAACAGAGGGGGCTGGAGGAAAAACTGCAGTTTGGGTCCCCTTTACACAATAAAGTGCTGACGGGGGGGATTGGACAGTCCCCAGGCGCACTCCACATTTCAAAAGCAGACACTGAAACTCATTTGTGCCAATGGTTTGAACTGCGGGTTCATACTTGATCCCTAAATGTCGGCTATTTACGGCTTAATCAGACCTTTTTAATCCTGTCCCATTAAAAGGGTCATCAGGATAAGAAATGACAGCGTAGAAGGATCTTAGAATGCCTGATAGTGTGAACCCTGGATGAAAATGTCAATTAGGATCCTCAGAAGAAGAAAATGTAAAAATATTATGCCAATGGCCACAATAATGTTTGATGACTTCAGCAACCATGGATAAAGATTTTCCCCAGAGTTAGCTTAGATAACTAGAAGGAGTAAGTCCTGTTTAGGTTCATCTTAGTGGAATTCATTTGTTTTGAAGAGGACAAGAAGTTTTGTTCTCTTTGCTTATTTTAAATGTATATAATGTTGCTTAATGTATGGAACAATAAAAGAAAAGATCTCTAGAATTCCATTTAAAACACTAAAATGACTGGCAAAATTTCATAAAATATATTTTAAAAACAAGAAAAAATAAAGTATATATCTGTAGGCATAAAAATGTAAAATGACAGTGTTTAATTTAATTAAAAAGTTGAATTAGATAAATTCCAATATTTAGAATTTAGATATTTTTGTTATTTATTGTGCCTGCATGTATGTATGTGTTTAATTTACAACCAAGATCCTTAATTCAATTCCAGAAGAAAAATTTTCATATATATGTACACATATTTTTTTTCATATACATATACATATATATTGGAAAGGAAACCGAAATATTACCTGTTTAGAATAGCATCCTAAATTTAGACAGATATATACTAAGGTTCATCTTCTATATGGGAAAATATATTCATGAAAGCAGATATAATCATGCTTCTTTTTTCTCATGTACAGAAGATGCTTATTTTCTAAAATAAAAAAAATATGTGTGTGTGTGTGTGTGTGTGTGTGTGTGCAGGGAACACTCCCATAGATACAAGCCCCTAAACAGTATTTATATTAGATTACATGTTGATTTCTAAGAGTTCACACCTTTTCCAGAATAAACCAGTCCCCAATGCAGCAGCAGAAGCAAGAGAAGAGGGGTGGGGTTAGAAGTTGGGGATAGCAAAATTGAGGGGAACCAAAGTGAAAGGGCAGCGATGTCACAATTTTACCTAGAGGAAGTACTAGTAAATATTCAACTAGCCTTTTTGTATCCTTTTATTTTCCATTGTCTTTTTGGCAGAAGCAGGAATGTTATCACTCTGCCTATTGTATAAAGCATATATCCAATGCACACAAATTTAAGAAAACCTGGAAATGACTACTCCTGGACCAGCCACATTAATATACATACAGTAAGTAAGAGGATCCATTCTTCTTCAGTTCAAAAAACATTTATCAGACAAGTGTTTTATGCTAGGACTATCTCAGGTTCTAGGGAGACAGTGAAAAGTAAACAGTCATTGCTCATAGTCTCAGGGAGGAGATAGGTGTGTAAGGAAATAACACGCTCTGAGTTCTAGAATAGACACAATGGATGAAGTGTTATGGGACATCAGTGGAGGGAAGAATTAACAGGCACCCCCTGAACGCAGGGACGGAATAATCCTTTGTGTGCAGATCAGGTGACATTAGAAGCTCCCATAGTCTCCAACTTTGGATGACAATGAGGAAACTGTTAAATGAAAATGACTACCTTTGTAATAGCAGAGTAAGTGACCATCAGACAGGCTCATAGTCAGAAAATGAGTGTCAACCCTGCATGTAAGGTAAAAAGCAGCAGACAGTTGTACAGTGTACAGAGGGAGGAGGGGGGAACGAATGAAGTCAGTTCTCATTTTCTCAACTTTTGGGGAAATGAAGCAAAGGGGGTTGGCACTTGGTGAGTCAGAAATTTGAAATCACAGAATCCATGATTGCTAAAGAGTCTGAAGGAATCATGGAATGGAAAGCGCCAGAAATGGGTTACCCAAATTCTTCTCCCCACATTTCTGACTAATCCTCCAAGCATCGATGGGAGAGACTGAAAGTAATGCACGTGAAATCAAAAGATGTGAGAAGAGATCAAATCTAATAGCCCAAGAAGATATTTGTGGTTTAAGCCCAATGAAGAATAATTTCATGCTAAAACAAAACATAAAACAGCACTCATCAGAGAACACTAAAGAACTCAAAGTCTCCATGTCTTAACATGCATAGTGACCAGAGCATAATCTAAAATTATCTGACATGAAGAACCAGGAAAATAGAAAATATTTCCAAGACAAAAGAAAACCAGCTGAAACTGGCCTAGAGATGGCCCACATGTTGAAACCACTAGGTAAGGATTTTAAAGCTATATGTGTAAACTTCCTCACTTAAATAGAACTATACATGCTCACTATGAGTGAAAAAGTAGAAAATGATAAGAAATAGCTTTAAAGAAAAACATTCAAAATAGAAGCTGTCTATTCACTTCAAGTATAAAGACATAGATAGACTAAAAGTAAATGAATAGACAGACCATGAAAATAGTATGTATAAGAAATAGTATATATATGAAGGGAAAAAAATGGCTATACTAATATCAGATAATGTAGATTTCAATACAAAAATTGTCAGAGATGAAAAGGACACTTCATAATAATGAAAAGATCAATTAATCAAGAAGATATAATTGTAAATGAATATGGATCAAATAATACAGCTAAGAATAATTAAAGAAAAACTAACAGAATCAAAAAAGAGAAATAGACAATTCCACCATCATAACTGAAGATATTAATATCATTACTTTAGAAATTGATGAAACAACTATACAAAATCAACAAAGGAAGTGAATACTGCTATCAACTACTTTAACTTGAATAATATTAATAAAACACCAAAAACCTACAGAATATCCATTTTTTCAATGGTACATGCTATATTTACCAGGAAACACTATATGTTATACTGTAAAACAAGTCTTAATAAAGAAGAAAATATTGAAATAATTCAGAGTATGTTTATAACCAAACTGGATTTATGCTAGAATAATAATAATAATAATAAGCAAGAAAAACACAACATGCATGATAATTAAATATAAATCCAATAATATAGGAATGAAAAAAATTACACAATTATCTGTAATCTAGAGAAGAAATTATAAGCGAAGTTAGAAAATATTTTGAATGAGTGTATCAAAATTGATAGGGCTTCAGTTAACATAGTACTTAGGGAAGTTTTAAATGAAAGAAAGTTCTAAATCCAATCATCTGAGTTTTCATCTTAAAAAATTAGTAAAAGAAGAACAAATTAAACCCAAACAAATGTAAAAAGAAATTATAAAAGCAGTAATCAATGAAAGAAAAATGAGAAAAAAATAGATACGTTATAAAACCAAAAGTTGGTTCTCTGAGAAGAATTTTAAAATATATTTTAAAAACTGACCAAAGGGGAAAAATAGAAATAGCATTATCAAAATTAGAAATCAGGTAAGGGACATCAGAAATACCATGAAAAACTTCTTGCCTATAGAAGTGACAATCTATATGAAATAGGCAACTTTCTTTAAAAACAAAGATGATCAACTGAACCAGGAAGATATAAAACTTAAATAGCTCTAATCCTTTAAAAAAAAAAAAAAGGAATTCTAAATGAAGAACTTTTCCTACTGCAGAGTTTAGAAAGGGAAGGTCCCAAAATAGTCTTGACTCTGAAATCAACTGCAAATTTGGGAGTCTCTAATCCTACCTTGAGATTTGATCATTTCCTAGAAAGACTCATAGAACTCACTGAAGCTATTATATTTAAGGGTATGGTATATAGCAATTAAAAGGATATAGATAAAAAATCAGCCAAGGGGAGAGGCCTATGGTACATAGTACTGTAAGTTTCCAAAGACAAAGCCTCAAACTGTCCTCTGCCCATAGAGTCATAGCAATGGCAGTTCTTCCCAGCAACAATGTGTATTGATACATGTGGAGCCCTGCCAACCAGGGAAACTCACCTGAGCCTTGTTAAGCCAGTTTTATTGAGCTCAGTCTCTTGTGTAGATATGATTGACCACAGAAGTGGTCATGTGGCTGACCTTTAGACTCTAACACTTATGGAGGTGGAGCTGTTACAATGTGACCCAAAGCCCCACCATAAATTACATTGTTAGACTATCTGGTGTGGCCCAAGGCTACCAGGTAAACAATGGCGCTCTTATCACACAGGACATTCCAAGGTTTAGAAATCACTTTCCAGGAGCTAAGATCAAAGGCCAGACCTTTGGATAGGCAAATTTTTTTGCTACACGCCCTTGAGGAAAATGCTCCTGCTCTCCTCCTTAATAAATTCTATCTAACTCTTAAGGAAGAAATAATATTCAGGCTACCAAAAAGTCTTTCATAAAGGAGGGGAGAAGGAAATATTTACCATGTCATTTTATGGGGGCAGAAAACCTGTGATCTAAAATGAGCTAAAAGCATCAATTTAGAAGATAGACACAAAAGTGCTTAACGAAGTATTAGCAAGTAAAATCTATCAAGACATAAAAAAGATAGACATCATGGCCAGGCAGGGTGTGTCCCAGGTTTTCAATGTTGTTTCCACGCTTGGAAAACCAATCAGTGTAACTACCCAGTTGTACAGAAGAAAGGAGAAAGCCATATGACCATTGAAGTAGATGAAGAAAAAAAACATTTCACATAATTTGACATCCATTCATGAAGGAAAGGAGTGAAACAAACTAAAAATAAAAGGGAACTTTTCAGTTTTTAGCAAACGAAACATAGACAGAAATTTCTTCAATCCGGGTAAAAAGATGTGAGAAACCTACAGTTAAATCATCCTCAACAGTGAGTACATCAATGCTTGCTACCTAAGACTGAGAATAGGCAAGGATGTCTATTCTTATCATTTATTTGCAACATTATCCCACATTCTTAGCGAAAGTGCCAAAGTAAGGAAAAGAAAAAGACATACAATTTGGAAAAAAGAAAGAACAAGCATCTTAATTCCCAGATAAAATAATATCTTACAGGGAAAACCCTAAGGAATCAAGAAAAAACCTAGGAATAAAAGTAAACTTAGCTTGAAGAATACAAGGTCTATGTAAAAAAAAACTTTGTAGGGGCACCTGGGTGGCTCAGTTGGTTAAGCGTCCGACTTTGGCTCAGGTCATGATCTCATGGTTTGTGGCTTCGAGCCCTGAATCAGTCTCTGTGCTGACAGCTAGCTCGGAGCCTGGAGCCTGTTTCAGATTCTGTGTCTCCCTCTCTCTCTGATTCTCCCCTGCTCACATTGTCTCTATCTTTCTCTGTCAGAAATAAAGAAAATTTTTAAAAATTTTGTAAAATAAAATAAATTGTATGCCTGATGCTAATAATGGAAATTAGGAAATGAAATGATCTCCATTTACAATAGCATTGAAAAAGTCCTTGGAAATAACAAAATTATGCAAGAATTGTACACTGAAAGCTGCCTAGCATTGGAAAAGGAAATTTATAAAGACATAAAGTAAGGGTGCCCAGATGGCTCAGTCGGTTGAGCATCTGACTCTTGATTTTGGCTCAGTCATGATCTCACAGTTCATAATATCTAGCCCTTCACTGGGCTCTGCACTGGCCGTACACAGCCTGCTAGAGATTTTCTCCCTCTCCCTCTCTCTCTGCTCCTCCTTCATTAGTTCTCTCTCTAAAAAAAATGAATAAACTTAGAAAAGACTTAAAATAATGGAGAAATATACCAGATCCATGGATTACAAGACTTGAAATGACTTTTGACAAAAGTACAAATGCAATTCAATGGTGAAAAGAGTTTTTTCAAGAAATGGGGCTGGAACATATGAACATCTGCATGGAGAAAACATGATTTCAACTCTTTACATTATAAACAGAACAGATCAGATATGATAAAGCTATTAAATATATAACAGAACATACAGGAAAAAGAACCTGTGATATTGCATTAGGGCCATATTTGTTAAATAAGACACAAAACACCATAATTCTAAAAAGTGAAAATAGTAATAATAATAAGAATAATAATAACTATACAATTAAAACTATTTGCTTTTTGAAAAATGCACTTAAGGGGGTAGCTGGGTGGCTCAGTCAGTTAAGCATTCAACTTTTAAAAAATTTTTTTAACACTTATTTGTTATGGAGAAACAGAGAGAGGCAGAGCATGAGCATTGGAGGGTCAGAGAGAGGGGGAGACACAGAATCCGAAACAGGCTCCAGACTCTGAGCTGTCAGTACAGATCCTGATGCGGGGCTCAAATCCACAAACAGTGAGATCATGACCTGAGCTGAAGTTGGATGCTCAACTGATTGCACCACCCAGGAGCCCCAGCATCTGGGCTCAGGTCATGATCTTAGTTTGTGGGTTCAAGTCCCATGTTGGGCTCTGCACTGACAGTGTGGAACCTGTTTGGGATTCTCTTTCTCCCTCTCTCTCTGCCCCTGCCCTGCTCATGCACTCTCTCTCTCAAAATAAATAAATAAACTTTAAACATTTTTTGAAAAATGCATTTAAGAAACAACAAGAAAGCTACAGATAGAGTGGAAATGTTTGCAAAGCATATATCTGTCAAAGGGTTTATGAGATCAAAAATTTATTAAGATCTCTTAGAACCAATTAATAAAGCAAGCAATTCACTTAATAAGTGGGTAAATAGTTGTTTCAAACAGTTCAAAACAAAAGATACATGAATGGTAATAAACATGAAAATACATTCAATATCACTAGTCATCAGGGTAATACAGTTGTGTGTGTGTGTGTGTGTGTGTGTGTGTGTGTGTATTCAATGGAATATTATTCAGCTATTAAAAACAAATAAGTCTTGTCATTTGTAAAAACAAGGCATTATGCTAAGTGAAATAGATCACACAGGCAAAGACAAATACTGCATGATCTCACTTACATGTGAAATCTAATATAAAATAAAATAAAATACCAAACTCATAGAAAACTAGACTAGATTAGTGGTTAGTTAGAAAGTGAGGCATTGGGGAGGCAGAACTGGAGAAATGTGATCAAAAGGTACAAACTACTAGAGTGCCTGGGTGGCTCAGTTGGGTAAGTGTTTGACTTTTAATTTTGACTCAACTCATGGTCTCATAGTTCATGGGGTCAAGTCTCATGTTGGGCTCTTCACTGGCAGCATGGAGCCTGCTTGGGACCATCTCTTTCCCTCTCTCTCTCCCTCCCCTGCCTAGACTCTCTCTCTCCCTCAAAAATAAATAAATAAACTTAAAAAAAATACCATCATCCCATTGTAAGAAAAATAAGTACTGTGGATATAAAGTATAACAAAAGACTATTGTTAACACTTCTATAGGATGTATAAGGAAGTTGTTAAGAGAGTAATCCTCAGAGTTCTCATCAGAAGGGGAACAAATTTGGGGCGCCTGGGTGGCTTAGTCGGTTAAGCATCCGACTTTTGCTTAGGTCATGATCTCGCGGTTCGTGGGTTTGAGCCCCGCGTCGGGCTCTGTGCTGACTGCCAGTTCAGAGCCTGGAGCCTGTTTCAGTCTGTGAATCCTTCTCTCTCTGACCCTCCCCTGCTCACGCTGTCTCTCTCTCTCTCCTAGAAATAAATAAGACATTTAAAAAAATTTAAAAAAAAAAAAAAAAGAAGGGGAACAAATTTTCCTCTTTGCTTCTCCCTCTTACTGTATCTTTGTGAGATAATAATGCTACCTAAAAGTATTGTGGTAATCACTTGATAGTATATGCAAGTCAAACCATAGTACTATACACGGTGGACAGTAATGCATATGAATTATATCTCAGTAAACTGTAAAAAAAAACTAAAACCATAATGAAATGCCATTGTGCATCCACATGAAAGGCTAAATTTGGAAGACTCGGTATTAAAAAAATTGGGGCTCTCACATGTAGTCAGCAGGATGGCCAAATGGAACAGCCAGTTTGGAAAACAATATTGAAGTCTCTTATAAAGCCAGACTTACGCTTTTCATATGACCCAGAAATCTGACTCCTAAGCTTTACCAAAGTAAGTGAGAGCATAATTTCACAGAATGACTTTCATGTATATGTTCAAGGCAGTATTATTCAGGGAGGAATCTCAAAAGTATTACACTAAGTCAAAGAAATCAGACCAAAATAACAAATTACTGCATGGTTTTATCATATGAAATTGTAGGAAAGACAGAACTATAATGACAGAAAGGAGATCAGTGGTTGTCAGGGCCTGCAAGGTAGGGGAGTAAGTCAGGGGCCAAAGTCAGGAGGCAACTCTAAGGCCATGGAAATGTTCTATCTCTTGATTGTGGTGGTGGTCACATGATAGTATACAATTATCAAAATTCATCAAATGTATCCTTAAAAACTGCATGTTTGTGGGGCATCTGGGTGTCTCAGTCAGTTAAGCATCTGAGTTGGCTCAGTTCATGATCTATCTCATGGTCCGTAGGTTCAAGCCCCACATCAGGCTCTCTGTTGTCACCATTGACCCCACTTTGGACCCTCTGTCCCTTCTTTTTCTGTTCCCCAACCTCACTTGTGCTTGCTCGTTATCTCTCTCTTTCAAAAATAAACCAAAAAAATTTTTAAAAATGCATGGCTTGTTGTATGCAAACTGTAATTAATGATGATAAAAAATAATAAATTTTGGCAACTATTTTTTTTTAAGATTTCTTAGAGGAGGAAGAAGAGATCTTTGAAGGGTTTTTTTAATGTTTTTTTAAATTTATTTCTGAGAAAGAGAGAGAGAGAGAGAGAGCGGGAGCAGAGGAGGGTCGGAGAGAGGGGGAGACACAGAATCCGAAACAGGCTCCAGGCTCTGAGCAGTCAGCACAGAGCCCGACGCGAGCTCGAACCCACGAACTGTGAGATCATGACCTGAGCTATAGTCGGATGCTCAAACTGACAGCTATCCAGGCACCCCCTGTCAACTATTTAAATGATTATTAAAGCTCTTAGTGTCTGTCTGGGTATGTGTGCTGTCCTTTACTTAATCCGGAATGTCTTCTGAGTTGAGACCCTGGCTAGGAGCTATCACCATAGCAAGAAGCAAGACAAGAACCTTTCTTCTGAGGCAGAGTTTCTTGTCCCTGGGGCACTGAACATCTTTTCTCCTAAATCTGAATGTAAAGGAGACTTTCATCAATACAGCCCATGGGTCCTTCACCACTGCTTGGACAGGCTTTGCTTCTGAGCTCTGTTAAATGTGCATTTCCAGGTATTCTGAGGGCGCAGATGGTCTCCATAATTCTTTCAACACCAAAACAATAACCAGGTTGAAAGGAAAAACAAAGGCAAACCAAATACTGCTGACAAATTTGACCATTTCCTTCAGGTAAATAGAATTCACCAAAAGCAGTGATTACTCCATGCATTTTTATGTGGGGGTTCCCCTTCTATCCTTTCCACAGAGAGCTCTTAGTTAACTATTGCTGGAGGAGTCTCAAAAGCAATTCTCACTGAAAGAATGACATATCAATTAAATGAATAATCAAATTCAAAATGTTATTTGAATAATTTGAGTTCTTAAATTAAGCACGCTGATTTTTTTTTTTTTTTGCAGTAGGCTATAAATTACATTTTCCGCTACATTGACAGTAAACGGGTAATTAATATCTCAACTTTTCTTCCTCGATGTTGATTTAAAAAATAAAATTAAATAAGCACAGAACATAAATCAGCATGGCCATCCCAAATTAGATGTGATTGCCCGTCCCCTGTTTATCCTACTTTCTCCGTGTGTATTCTTCCTGTTTGGAGAGCAGCCTGGACCTAAGACAGAATAGTGCACACCAGACAAAAGTTGATGCATTGTAGAGGTGGCAGTGGAAACTTTAGTAACATAATAAAATCTTTTAAACTATTATTAGATATTTTCTGCTCCAAATGTATAAATAATAGTCATATAAATATGGCACTTTGTATTTAATATACTATTTCCACTGTCACTATCTTAACCATTCGAAAAAGATAATTGAGTTAGAAACCAAATGGGTCACTCTTTAGGCTGTACTTTCTAAATGTTCTATTATTTTGGTGAAAACAATGAAATGTCATTTTAAAAAAACATAAGGAGATTTTGTGTGTGCCAGGGAGTGCTTTAAATGCTTTAGACATAGTTGATTTAGTTTTCTCTATAACCTTAGAAGGATGTTACATTTACTGTTTCCATTTAATGGATTCTCAAGCTATTAAGAGAAGGACAGCTATTTGTTCAAGCTGGGAAGCAGTAGAGCTGAGATGAACATGGTGATGTTACACCAGAGCCTCGGATCCTAAGTCTTGTGCCTTCCCCTCCCCACCCCCCCCCCCCACATTGTGAACTCACTCTTGGAACTGTACATCAGAGCAGGTATTTTACTTCTTGTTGTAATATAATTCTGACACTACCCGGAGTTAGGTTGAATTTCCAAGGTTCACTTCTGACACCAGCCACAAAATGAGGGCTTCCCAGGTGACCATCTGGTTAAGAATTTGGGGGTCCCCACTACCTCCTCAGGCTTTATCATTTCCTAGGATACTTAGAGAGGTCAGAAAAGCACTGCACCAGGATTACAACTTCATTACAGTGGATACAAATCAGGACCAGCCAATGAAAAAATGCATAGTGTGCATAGTGTGTCTGAAAGAATCCCAAATGTTAAATTTCCATGTCCTCAGGACATGTCACTTTCCCAACGTATTGATAGATAATTGCCAACCAGGGAAATACATCTGAACTTTAGTGTCCATAATCTTTACTGAGGTTTTGCTACCTAGGCATAGCTAATTTAATCACTGGCTGTATCATTGAATTCAATCTTCAGAGACCTTCTTCTCTGGATTTTGGGAGGTCAAGACAGCATCACATGGCTCAAAGTCAATGCTCTAGTTTTCTAGTTGGTCTTTCTAGCATTGCTAGCCCCATCCTAAAATATCTGGAGACCTACAATGTGGAAATTTATTAGCATTAACTCACTAACGAATAACAAAGCATGGATAACAAAGACACTCCTATCACTTGGGAAATTTCAAAGGCTTAGAGTCCTCCTCCGAGGAACCAGGAATAAAGACCATGCTTTATTATACAATAGACCAATCCATGAACATTGGTCTCCTCTTGCAGCACTACCTCTCTCCAGCTTTCTGAAAGGTCGCACCAAAAAAACTGTAGGAGTCCCTCTTGCTGGCTACGAAACAAACAGCATCTGTGAAATCCAAGAGGTGATGTTCACTTGTAGGTACAAACCTCCCACACTTTGTGTGACCCAACTGAGGAGGAAAGAATCGAAATTAGCCATTTCTCTGTTTCTTTCACTCTCTTTATCTTCATTTTTTGATAATCCTCTGAAATCTTCTAATCCATCTTGGTCCCTTGGTAGCACTCTCCTAACACAGTTGTTCTTTTTCATAGGTGCCCAGCACTATCCCTGTACTCACAGACCCCATTTCTGCCTTACCTTGTATTTTAAAGCTTATCCATTCTCTCCATCCACTTTTCAGCTCCACGTGCCTTTGAGTTCCTTTCAGCATTTATAGATCTTTCAAAATTAAGATGTGACACTGAATTTAAAGAAATATGGTACGGCTCTGGCATATCTTCTAACTTGATTATCTCAGTGTGTGTGTTGTACCACACTCTGCTCTTTCATAACCAAATAACACAACACTGATTCTCTCCTAGGGGAAAAGCCCAACAGCTTATGTTTCTTCTAAAATCTCTCTTCATTTTCATATACTCAAAGACATCATTTTACAATCAGACTCACAAGTTACATTTATGTGTCAAAATACCACTAAAATGTAAAGAAAAAGAAAAATAATCAGTGTTTTATAAATATAACTTGTTCTGTTTCATGATCTTGGTTGTAAAGATGTTTTAACACCCTTTTTTAAATTAAGAGATAATTTAATCTTGGATTTTTCTGTCATTCACCTGCCAGTTAAATTAATGTACATCCATTAACTTTAAAACATGTAGGGATAGGGAGGCAAGAAACAAGGGTCATGTAACATAGTCCTTCTCTTTGATCCCTCATCTCTGACACACCTGTGGTAAAGAGTGCAATTGTGAATTATAAGTTTGGCAGTAACTTTAAACACCTTCTTCAATATTTTACTGAACGTAGAAATAGAGTCTAAAGTATCCATTCATCCAGGCTGCATTTTGAGCACTTCCATCTATTTTAATCCTCTCTAATGCTTAAACATTGTTTTAAAAATGTTTCCCCCTTTTCTATCTCACTCCCATTCTACAAAAAAACAAAGGAGTGTTCTTAGTTCTATTAAGTCAACCTTCCTTCTGGCTCCCAGTAAGTAATCCAATAGCCACACTCTTACACTACACAGAATAAATATAAACCCTTCTCAACATGACAAAGTGCTCACTAGAGTTTTGCTTTCACAGTCTTTTTTTCCTAATGTTTTATTTACTTTTTGAGAGAGAGAGAGAGACAGCATAAGCACAGGAGGGTCAGAGGAAGTGAGACACAGAATCTGAAGACAGGCTTCAGGCTCTCAGCTAGCTGTCAGCATAGAGCCCAATGCGGGGCTCAAACCCACAACCATGAGATCATGACCTGAACCAAAGTCGGACACTTAACCGACTGAGGCATCCAGGCGCCCCTGATTTCACTGTCTTAATGCTACTATTTACCTGGTAAAACTTGCTCATTGTTTCCGCTGTTCCTCATGTGATGTGGTTTCTTGATCCTGGAATCCTTCCTCTGAACCTACTTTAGTCTACCATACATTCTCTGTGAGGCTCAACATAAACAATTCAACCCAGTGAGGCATAATGAAATGGATAGATGTTTGGAGGCCGGACAGACCTGGGAACAAATCCCAACTTGGTCACTAAAATGAGCTGAGTGACCTTGTGTTAGATACTTACTTTTTCTCATCTGTAGGTGAGGATGATTATCTTTCAAGGTAGGGATTTAAAATAGTATATGGTAAATGCCCACTTTAATGCAATGGAATATAGAGACAAATATTTGGGATTTTTACTTTAGGAATCACCTATACAATGAGAGTGCCATTTATATCCCTTTATCTTCCTGATAACTACACTATATTGTTTTACACTATGTTTATTTCCATTAAATCACTAAACCCATAAGCCTTTTACTTGTTTGTATTCTTATTCTATATTGTCTTATATAAACAGGAAAATTTTGCCATGTTGGTAATTTATTGATTTTCAAAGGAGAACTTAGTGTTTTCCTAAACTAACAAATTTTAAGGCATGAGATAATAATTAACATACACCTATTTCTACCCCCTTAACACACAAATGAAGTCTATACATATTTATTGGTTTTATTCTGGTCACCCTTTGCCACCAATGTTCTCCACTATACTAAGGAAATCTAACAAAATCTCAAGTGAATGCCATCATTTGTAACTTAAGAATGAATGTCAGCTAGCTAATAATTAGGCTTCTGCTACTGGAGAGAGTTACTTGACTACTGAACTGAGATTCAGAAAATGTGCTTCCACCTGCAACTTTGCTAACTATTTATACGATCTTGAAAAAGTTGTAACTTCATCTATAAAACAAGAGTAAATGATTTCAGAGGTTCCTTTCAGAGGAGACCATGATTTACTAACTTACCGATTTGTAGGTTCACGTTACCAGCATCTTTGTTCAGAAGAAAATAAAAATTCCTAATTTAATATTCTGATCTTTCTGGTTATTATAAATAGCCTTCTGTTCCATGCATACTGTACTCATCACTGAAGAAATGGCAAAAAAAAAAAAAAAAGAAGAAAGAAGGAAGGAAGGAAGGAAGGAAGGAAGGAAGGAAGGAAGGAAGGGAAAGAGAAAGAAAAAGAGAAAAAGAAAGAAAGAAAGAAAGAAAGAAAGAAAGAAAGAAAGAAAGAAAGAAAGAAAGAAAGAAAGAAAGAAAGAAAGAAAACTAAAGAACACATCCATATGCTTTTGAGTTTAATATTCAAGCTGTTGCTTATAATTAATTTTAGGCTGATTTATTTTCCACCTCAAAAATCTTGCATTCACTGTTTTGGCCCTTAAATGAATAACATCATTATTCTTGAGAAATCAATTTATTTACAAACATCTCTTCTTCTCAATGAACCAAAAGGTATAAGGATGCTCAGTGTAAAACATAAAAGAAAGAGAATAAGAGGTAAATGGAAACTTCTGCATCACCTCATAATTTTTCAAATGGTCTTTCTGGAGTATGTAGGTGGAAATACTTATGTCCATCTTATAGAAAGGCCAATTGTCAAAAGAGTAAGGTAGGTCAGAAGATGGCAACACAGGTCATTCCTAGCGTCACCGCCCTCACAAAAACAGCAAACGATTATTCAAGAACACGACATTACTGACAGAATCCTAGAATGCAGGGTTGAGGCTGAAGATCTTCAGGAACTACAGAAACCAAAACCGGCTACATTAGAAGTATAAGAGGGGGAGGGCGGCTACATGTTGACCGCATTTGCCCTTTTCCCAGGCTAGTGCAGCACCACATGGAGAGGCCTCCCCTGAGCCTCCAGTTCTTCCAGTGGGAAAAGAGAACCTGGGGGTGGGGGTGGGGGTGGGGGCGAGGGGGAAAGCTAGCCACTCTCAACGTTTACGGGAACAAACACCTGCTCTGAAATCACACCACAGGAACTGCAGGAGAATCTGTGGGGCTCAACCTTTATGGGTCTGCTTGTGACCAAGAAGAGGGGAAGTGCTTGCAACAGCCCGCACCCAGATCTTGGCAGAGACCTCATCTCTTCAGCGCCCAAGTAATAAACCCATCCAGCAGCTTTGCTCACTGACAGCAGCAAGATGGGGGTGCACTCTGACCAGGTAATTTGAAGAGGTGCAGAGCTGCCTAATTAAGGATCCTCAGATGAGTTTTGCTGGCCCTCAAGCCTGGTTTGCCCACAACCAGGCAAAGACCTCACTTAACAGCTCCACCCACTGTAGAGTATGGCTTCCAGCTCCATTGGACCAGAAGGGCTAGTGAAAACTCCTGGAAGCTGTTCTGGACCAATGATGGTCCAGCAGAGAGGGGGGGGGGGGATGGGCAGAGCTGATTGCCTCCAGGACAAAATTAATACCAGGAGTTTATGGATGGGAAGAATTGATATTGCTAAAATGTCAATACTACCAAAAGTCATCTAGAAATTTAATGCAACTTTACCAAGATTTACATGACATTCTTTACAGAAGTAGAAAACACACTGCAAAAATTTTTATGGAACCTAACAGATCCTGAATAGTCAATGAAACCCGAAGAAAGAAGAACTAAGCAGAAGATATTACAGTTCCTAATTTCAAGCTATACTATAAAGCTATAGTCATCAAAACAGTTTAGTACTGTTAGAAACACAGACAAAAACATCAATGGAACAGAATCAAGAGCCCATAAATAAACTGAAGCATGTTCGGTCAACTAACATTTGACAAGGGCACAAAGAATACTCAGTGGAAAAAAGAGAGTCTTTTTAGTAAATGTGCTGAGATAATTGGATATTCACATGTAAAAGAACAAAACAGGACTCATGTCTTTCACCTCTCCTAAAAGTTAACTCAGAATGGATTAAAGACTTACAGATAAGACCTAAAGTCACAAAACTCTCAGAAGTTAACATGGGAGTAAAGCAATTGGGCATGGGTCATGGTAATAACTTTTTGGATATGACACTTAATGCACAAACAGCAAAATTAAATAATTAAACAAACAAAAAGTCAGACTACATCAAACTAAAAAACTTCTGCACAGCAAAAGAAACCTTCTAGCAAAAGAGAACACAACCTATGGAATGGGAAAAAAATATTTGTAAACTATGTCTAATAAAGTTTCAAAATATATAAAGAGCTTATACAACTCAACATTGAAAGTAAGAAAATGAACAAATGTCCTAAAAAGGCATTTCTCTACAGAAGATATATGAAGAGCAACAGATACATGAAAAGATACTCATCATCATTAGTCATTAAGGAAATGCAAATTAAAACCACAATAAGATAACACTTCATGCCTGTTAGGATGGTCATCATCAAAATTACAAGAAATAGCAAAATCTGGTGTGGTCGTGGAGAAAAGGGAAGATTTATGCACTGTTAGAGGGATTGTAAATTGGTGCAGCCACAATGGAGTGTGAAGGATCCACAAAAAATTAAAAATAGAGCTACCATATGATCCACTTCTGGGAATACACCCAAAGAAAACAAAAACACTAGCTCAAAAAACTAGCTGTATCCCTACGTTCATAACAGCATTATGTACAATAACGAAGACATGGAATTAACCTAAGTGTCCACCACTGGATGCACGGATAAAGAAGTCTTGGTCATAAAATAAAAATGTAAAACTCTTACCGTTCGTAACAACATGGATGGACCTTGAGGGCATTATGCTAAGTGAAATAAGTCAGACAAAGAAAGACAAATACTGCATGATCTCACTTACATGTGAAATTTAGAACAAACAGACAAAAAACATTATAGCAGAAGAGATTAGATTTGTTACCAGAGGTGAAAAGTGGAGGTGAGGGTGGTGCATGAAGGTAGTCAAAAGTTACAAACTTCCAGTTGTAAGATAAATAAGAACTAAGCATATAATGTACATGGTGACTATAGGTAATACTGCTGTATGATACATAGTAAAGTTGTTACTCTCCAGTAAATCCTAAGAGTTCTTATCACAGGAGAATTTTTTTTCCTTTTGTACCCTTTCTTTTTGTTTTATTGTATCTACATGAGAAGATATATATTAGCGAAAACTACATGGTAATTTTTTCTTTACATATGTAAATGAAACTATCAGGCTGTATGTATTTTTTTAAGTTTAGTTATTTATTTTGAAAGAGAGAGAGCATGGGTATGAGTGAAGGAGAGCTGGAGAGAGAGAGAGAGAGAGAGAGAGAATCTGAGGCAGGTTCCACACTGTCAGCACAAAGCCATATGCGGAGCTCAAACCAATGAATCGTTACATCATGACCTGAACTGAAACCAAGAGTCAGATGCTCAACTGACTGAGCCACCCAGGCACCCCAATCATCCTGTATGTCTTAAACTTCCACATGATGTATGTCAATTATAACTAAATGAAACTGAAAAAAAAAAAAAAACAACTAAGTTACATCCTTAATTTTAAGCTCAGGAAGTTCTCAGGACTTTTGAAAATTGATGATACTACTTTTTCTCCATGTGAAATAATGTTAATTGTGTTCTGTTATGTATGGGACATTTTAGATAGTGTGATTCACCAATTCAAGAAATATAGAACAAAAATTCCCAACGCTGATTCTCGATGTCTGAAAATATTGCTGGTTCTGTGTCATTTCCTATCCATATTTCTATTCCCTGACTTACAGTTAATTGGAATGATCTGTGTATTAAGTTCATTAACCTACTTACATGGAAGAATTTGTTAATGAAAAGAAAAAAAGATAAGTCAGCATATCACAACTCATGAATAGTAAATCTTGGTATTGATGTTGATTCCACAAAAGGAAAAGTGATCGTCTTTTATACAGAACTATAATTGAATAAATATTATCAGACATTTACATCTATTGAGTCTTAAGTAAATTTATGGGGGAAAATCCATAATTCAAAGGCTCCTGAATCACCATAGTAAAGTCATGTTAGTAAACCTGACACCACACGAAGGCAGTCATGTCCTGTTTTCAAGTAAATGTGTATCTATTATAAGCATCTTCAAAGTGAAAAAAAACTGGGCTTTTGTCTATATATTAGAACATGAAATAAGGAGTAGGCATTACGTATGTAGTTTAACACATCTGTGACGATGATGATGATGATGGCTGGAGGAAATGGTCGAACCAACACCATGTCACCCGATAAGAGATAAGAATTTATAAAAATCACCCATCCCATGTCAAAAGGTTTTGATGTTACCCACCCTCTCTGGGACTGAAACATCTTTGAGAAACGCTTGCAATATTTCAGTGAACTACTATGGTCAATGGAGATGTATTGTCCCCCAAAGGAAAGGAAAAATAATAAAATAGAAAGAGGCAGAAGACCATTAGGTATAGAATCGAGGAGTGCACACTCTAATTTCTACCATGGTCCGATGGGTAACTTAGAAGTGTGACTCTTCCAAGAAAATAAGTGAAATACTGAGTAGCAGGAAGAGTCTGGAAATCTATAGAGTTGTATATCCTATTTAAGATCATGCAATTGTTTTGTTGTTTAAAAATATGGAACTAGTCAAATAAAGCACATGTGAATCCTCTTGACCTGTAACAAATAAGTAAAAGAGAGAAAAGTGACAGGGAGCCCACATTACTTAGAATGGCTTATAATATTGATCAAAACAACTGAATAGATCTCAGAGGTCTGTAGGAGGGTTTCTCAAACTCAGCGCAATCAACATTTGGGGGTCGGCTAGTCCTTTGTTGTCAGGAACATCTGTGTGCATCCCAATCTGTTTACCAGCATCTCTGGTCTCTACCAACTAGGTGCCAAAAGTATCCTCCCCAACTCTGGTACAAATTATAACATTTCAAAGTATCTTTAGACATTGCCAAATGTCCCTCGGCACATGCGGGCGTGTGTGCGTGCGTGTGTGTGTGTGTGTGTGTGTGTGTGAAATTGTTCCCAGTTGAGAACCACTGGTATCAGATACAATTCAAAGTTTATAAATGCTTATGAAGATATTTTAATTAGTAACTAAAGGAGAATGAAGACATTTATATTGAAGTAAATGCTTAATAAAGACCAAAACAAGCCTAATCTGAAAAGAAAAAAGAAAATAATAAAGCAAAAGAGATAAAAATAGTTATTGTAAAAGTAGAGTAAATATTGATTCCCCCAACAAAATCTGTAGTTGATTTTTTGTGGGGACAAAAAAAAATTGTTGACAAATATAACTTCAAAAATAGGACAGAAATGCCCAACAGGTACACAAAGAGTATGAAAGATATAAAAAAGATGTTAAGAGGAAACATGTATAAACTTATATCAAAATACTTAAAATTATCAGTGAAATAAGATTACTAACTAAGAAAATATAATATAAAGTTTATTAAAAGAACTTTAATTTCGACCCTTCCCTGCTCACGCTGTCTCTCTCTCTCTCTCTCTCTCTCTCTCTCTCTCTCTCAGAAACAAAAACATTAAAAAGAATTTGAAGTCGACTTTGTGCTGACAGCAGAAAGCCTCATGCAGGGCTTGAATTCATGAACTGTGAGATCATAACCTGAGCCCAAGTCAGATGCTTAACAAACTGAGCAACCCAGTCATCCTTCCTATTATTTATAATAATTTATTGATATTTTAGGATTTACATAGACCATATCAAGTACAAAATGATCAGATTTATTTTTTCCTTTCTAATCTTAATGCCTTATTTTTCTTTTCTTATTGTGCTGGCTAATTTCTCAAAACAATGTTGTATAAAAGTGGTGATATTGAGAATTATTTTCTTTTTCCTATTTTAGAGGCTGTCTTCAATATTCCTCTATTAGAAGATGCTTCTCACTTTTCAGGTCACGAAAGTACTCTTTTATTCTAGTCAGAAAATTGTATGTACATATCTATGTCTTTTTCAGTGGTTTTACCTCTGTTTTATATTCCTTATATTTACTAGTAAAATATCAGTTATTAATAGGGATGACACTGGGAATTCCTCTAAAATTTTGATTGTGATGATGGTCATTGGTTGGGCTAGAAATAAAATTTCTTCCTCTTTTTAAAATTTTTTAATGTTTTATTTATTTTTGAGAGAGAGAGAGAGAGAGAGACAGCAGTGGAGAAGTTGCACATATTTATGAAAAGAAAAATACCCTTAAGAGATCAAACATTTTGAAGCTGATCTATATTTTTAACGTAGTTCCAATCAAATTTCCAATAGTCTTCTTCAGGAAATTTGAGAAGTTTCTTTAAAAGTTTATATAAAAAACAAAGGATTGTTTACCACAAATCTTTTCTGAAGAAGTAAATGTAGAGGGTGTTTCCCTATCTGATATTAAAACATAATAAAAACATTCTAAAGTTATGCTACAGCTATAAAACATATTGTAGAGCTATAGCAATTAAGAGAAATTTACCAGTCAGATAAATATTAGACCAGAAAAGCCCATGCATATATGGAACTTTGATACGTAACAGAAATGTATGTCAGATCATTGGAAATAGAAGCTATTGGTCAAGAAAAGGGAAAAAAAAATACACAAACTACATACTGGAAGATGTTTGGATACATATATTTTAAGATGTTAAAATTCTTAGAAATCGTTAAGAAAAAGGAAACTCAGTAGAAAAATAGGCAAAAGACAGACACATTTCACAGAACAGGAAATCTGTATGTCTGGTAAACACATGATAAAACCATCAATATCACTAATCAGGGAGGTATAAATCAACACCAGGTAAGATAACTGTTAACAATTATTCATATTGTAAAAGTTAAGAATTCTTGATAATAGGAAGAGTTGGAGAGGATGTGATTCAATGTAATCTGATACTTTGCCTGTGATAGTGTAAACCGCTACAACACATTTGGGAAATAATTCGGTACTTTCTTGCAACACTGAATATTTGTGTAACCAGAATTTCCACACTTAGGTACACACACAACAGAAGCTTCTGCACATATATACAAGAATGCTTACTGAGCCACTTTAGTGAAACAATGTAAAGGTCCGTCAACAAACGAATGGACAAAAACATTGGAGGTATAGTTACGCAAAGGAATTGCAACAGGGATAAATGAAGTGAAATCAAATGCAATGGAACATAGCCACACTCATTATTATCAATGACTCTTGGTATAATTTCAGTGAGAATTCCAGAAGACTACCTACAGAAAGATGTATTCCTTTCATAAAGTTCAAACCAAGCCAAATCCCGCGATATGTTATTCACTAAGACATACGTCTGCCTGTGTGCAGTGGCTGCCTTACTCTTTGGGAAGGGCTGCATGTCTTGAACGCTGTCTCTCATTTCTCCTGATCAGCAGAGATCACTCTCAGCTCCCTTAAGATGTCACCAGCTTTTACTGGAGTACCTGTAAGCAGTGAGTGAAGATGCAGGAACAATTGGAAGATGGGGACAGACCCGCTGTGAGGCTGAGGCACTGTAGAATTCTAATCTGTCATGCCAGTCCACATCGAGCCATTAAAAGACCATTAAAAGTTAGGCTGGTTTCTCCTCACTCTTATCTGTGGCCTGCCCTCTTCCTCCTGAGCTCCATCAGGGATGACACCAGCTGTGGGTCTATTGTAATCTATCAAGGGATCTTTGCTTTCTAGAATTAATTTAACTTTCTTTGTGTTCTTATCCCTCTGATGTTTTTAAAATAAACTAGGATTCTGTAGCCTATTCAGTTTGTTTTGCTTGTTGTGGTGAGGGCAATAATCCCTTTCAACTTTCGACATCCTGAGCCTAGCCGGTACAATATGTTAAAGCTGCAAATCATTGAAAACAGCCAACTTTTGCCAAATGTGTTTTTGTCACTCATTTTAATTTGTCCCTTGTCTTTTGTTTTCAATATATACTGACTTATTAATTTATACATCTTTAGAATCATCCCCTGAGGTTTTGGTTACTCTTAGAAAGAACTTCCTTCGTTTGGGATTACTTACAAAAAACATCTCCTGTTTTCTAATACTACTTTAATGCATTTATTTTTAGCGTAAAATCTTTGGTCCATCTGGAGTTTATTTTGGTGTTGGAAATAAAGTAGGAATACAATTTTATTTTTTTTCCAGATGGCTACTAAGTTGTCCTAACTCCATTTATGGACAAAGAATATGAACAGAGTTTTACATACAAGTAATTTTTAAACATATGAAAAGATGTTCAACTACAGTCGTATTTTAAAACCCTGAAAATAATAACTATAGTTAAATATTATTTGGCACTCTCCATCTAAATTAAGTGTGCACATATTCTTTGATCCAACAATATTTTTTTCTAGGAGATTAGCCTTTAGATGTTATCACATATATTTAAAAATACCCACCCATACGGATACTCATTGCTACTTTATAAGTATACAGGAAAACAAAGTCCAATCACAGAAATGCCCTTTAAGATGAATTGGTATGAAAAGTTTTGTGTGTCCACCATTACGCACTGTGAAGTAATTACAAAGAAGGATGTAGATTGCACATTAATGTTGAAGTCTGATATTTAAGACATTATTAAATTTAAAAAGCAAAGTGCTTTTATGTATGTTCCATATACTCCCACTTCACCAAAAAGGAACACACACACACACATACAAATGTACACAAACACCTTACACACACATGCAAATTTGTATGCGTAGACTGTTCGGAAAGGCTATCCAAGCATGTTGTAATGGTGTTAGGTGGGGAACAGAGTGAATCTAGAGAGAGAAAGAAACCACCTCTAGTTATTTGAAAGCAAAGAGTATTTTTCTCAGTGTGATTTCAAGAATATTGTTGCAGAACTACCAAAGAAAGGCAAGAGACTAGTCAACTTTGTGAATAAAATGGCCCATCTCTAAATTCTTGCGATACTCACAAGTTCTCGTGGTTATTTTTAAACCAAAAAGCCAAACCAGGAGCAGAACATCAGGCTTTAAAGTTTAACCTGCAAAGGTATTATTTGCTTACTACAAATTTGGTGGATGCAAGAAGAGAAAAATTCGGCTTCCAACTTTTTTCCCTCCATCATCATCATTACTAACAGAATACCCCTGCACACTCATTTTCTCAGCCACTGGTTTTCACACTGAGTTTGGTGGAGAGCCAGGCTTTCCTCATACAGGCTTCAGGTGCCTCCCTGAGAAGTGGGGGGCCAGACAGACCAAGGGAGCATTCCCTCCTCCCTCCCCTGCTTAACCAGAACAGTTTCACTGTTGTCTTCTTTTATTGACAGGGAGGAGGGAAGATTCTAAATAATTTGTCTTTTTAAAAAACAGATCTTCAGTCAACTGAAGAAAGTAATCGAAGCCTATTCTTGTCTGTCACTGTTATTTCAATCAACATGACGCGTTTAACAATAGAACAGCTTTATACACTTTATAAACGTACACACCCGGAAGCGTAGGGCTAGGAGAGACCCTACCAATGATGTGGCCCTGTCCCATCATTTCACAAAACAGAAGGACAGAGAGGTCACAGAGATGAAAGGATCTGTCCAAGGTCACATTTGAATTATTGGTGGCAGATTTGGGCTTAAGGTGCCAGCCTCCAATTTCCTTGGGCTTTTCTCCATGTTCCTCATTGGTAAACGATTAACCAACCTCTCAATATTGACATTTGACAAGGGATTTGAATCAACATTTTGCTGCCGTGGCTATAAGTTACTCATGTGACTAAATTCCCCCAATTCCTCTCTTTGGTAAATATTTGCTTTTCAGTTCAATTTTTTGATGGTTTCCACCAATCAAGTTCTGCCCAAGAAAGACAACCACTCCCACTGGTTGTCACCTTTGATGGTTATGTATAAACCCAAACCCAGTCAAAGACAAAGCCACTCATCCAAAAGGGAAAAAGCCATCTTCAGAATAGGTCTGCAGGTAAAAGCCTTGCGAACATCGTATCTATCTATGCATTTGTATTATCATTTCATAAGGCAAAAACAGAAGGTGGCAAAACCTACTGCCATCCCTTCGTTTTTGATGGAACATATTCATCAAAAAAGCATTCAGTCCCCTGAGCTTGCAGCCATATGCTACAGGAAAATGTCACCAGTTAAAGATGTATTCATTTGCTGTTTTGAAAACTCTGTTTGATATTCATGCATTCCAAGTGTTTTGACCTAGATTTCTGTAGAGGCATTAGATCCAGTCTTATGCAGGCAGCTAACCAGCTGTTGCTTATGTAGTCAAAGGAAGAATCTAAAGTTAAAAAAAGAGAGAGAATGAAAAAATGAAAACATTTATTAATGGGTGCCAACATTTTGCACAGCCAATATGTTTAATACTAGATGAACTAATATAAGCATATGGGGATGCATTTGTTGCAAAGCTTTAAAGAAAAGAACAAAGAAAAAAGTTGGAAGTAGCTAAAGTTCAAGGGGAATGGAATTTGCACTTTCTTCTGTAAATGAAAGCTTGGTGAAATGGCAACATACTTTAATTATAAGCAAGTGGCTAATGTCATAGCATTTAAGATATTTTCAGAGGAAATATATGATGTTCCATGCTCTGCACACATCTTAGATAAAGCTTGAATCTACGTAGCACAGCACATCCTTGAAATCTCTTAGGGTATCAATCTTGTTCTCAGCCACAGTTGTCTATTTTTGATACTCATAAGGTCCAGTTAGTTCAGTTATGAATTCATCTTAAATAATGTAATAATAATGATAGTGATAAATATGAACACTAATTCCTCTTCAGCTCTATGTCCTTCCAGCAGGGAGAAGAAAAAGGAAACTCATCTGTTTCCATGTCACATGTCTACAAATTATACCAAACTATTCATCAACACCTCCTTCCTACCTCAGTAGGATGAAAGTTGAGTTATAATGCAGAATCATTTAAGTAAACACTCCCAGACTCTCTTCTTTGTCCCTTAGGCCACAACGTTGTCAAATGGATATTTATATAGCAGCTAGGAGGGTGAATCCATTCATCTGCCCGGCCACAAATGGTTACTGAGCCTCTTGTAAGAGCAGACACTGCGTTTGATTCCAGGGCTATCGAGATGAAAGGCAAAGTCCTTTTCTTCTAGCAGGTTAGAGAATGATAGGTAATTACTCCTCAGAGACACAAAATGATTTGGTACCATCAGGTCACTAGAAAAATTTCCTTTAGCCAGAGTGTGGATTTGTTAGAAGCACAGTGACAGATCATGGAGAGTTTGTGCCATGTGGAGCTATTCTATCCAAGCACCTCGAATCTGACAGAAGAATGCAGCATTTAGACTGACCACATGTATTTCTAATTGCTGCTTATTGCTGGTCTTTCCAATTCCCAGTGGGGGAAATGGACTGAAATTCGCTTTCACACACATATATTCATTCTTTCAGCAAATATTTATCTGAGTATATACATTGCAGTCGATGTTGTAAAACTAAGATGGATGTCCAAAATCCTTGCCATGAAGATGCTTGGAGTTCAAAAGGAAAGATAAGCACATGCACACCTGATTATGAATACAAAGCAATAAACACTGCTTGAGATTTATACAATGCCACTGAGTTGCAGAGTTGAGGATGATTTATGACCGGGAGGTAATATATGAAATGGGTCGTAAAGGATTTGTATAACTTGGCCATTTGGAAACTAAGGAAATGACCTTTTAGGTGGGAATAATGGAATGTGTGTGGAGAAAAAGGCCAGGATACATAAGGTATGTTGAGGGAAGAGATTGAGAACATAGTCTGAAAGGAAGGGCAGATATTATAGTTACCAGATAACAATTTAGAAGAAGGAGAAGAAGAAGGGGGCGAGGGCAGAAGCAAGGAAGTGGGAAAAGGAAAGTGATTAGCTATTGGATCCTGGGTTTGAGAAATCCCCAAATGATATGACCATGTCCTTGAAGGCTTTGCAGGCATAGGAACTTCCTTACTCCTTCATAGGAGCAATCTTACTTTCCAGAATAGTTTTCAGAGTTATTTGAATACATCCTTTTGTGAAATTTTTGGGTAGCTGGTGAGACTCTTAGGACATGCTTATTCAAGAAAAAATCTTGTGTGGGGCATGCGGGTGGCTCAGTCAGTTAGCATCCAACATTTGATTTGGGCTCAGGTAATGATCTCCCAGTTCATGAGTTCGAGGCCCAAGCTTTGGATTCTCTCTCCTTCTCTCTCTGTCCCTCCCCTGCTTGTATTTTCTCTTTCTCTCTCTCAAAAGTAAATAAAAGGAAAAAAGGGAAAACCTTGTGCAAACTCGTATCTTAAAACAAAGAGAAAAAATATGCCTGACTGTGGAGGACGATGGAATAAATAATGGAAGGAAGAGAAAGAGAACCATGAGCTAATCAAAAGGGACTCACGCTGAAGACTTACTTTGGACCAGGGATGTTCCGTATGCCTCATATGTAACAATTAATTCATTTTTCACAACAACTGTATGCGATGGAGATTATTTGTGTTCCCACTTCAGAGGAGAAAACTGAAGCACCGAGAGATTAAGTGACTTGTCCAAGGTCTCACAGGAAGTAGGGGTGCAAGGATTCCGGTTTCAGAGTCAGCACTTTTGCCTTTTCTGCTCTGCTGCCTGAGAAAGCTATGAGGTGCCTGATGGACCACTGTTCATGTCAAAACTTTAGTAAGTCTTGGTGAAAGTAGGTTTTTAGGGAAGCAATCTGAGCAGCTATATTGGATGTGAGGCAAATGAGTGCAAGCAAATGAAGAAATATAGCAAGGGTCAAGAATGGTCTTCCTTTGGGATATCCCGTACCCCTGGGACTGAGAGAAAGACGACTTGGACTTATGCACAGAAAAAAAATAGAGTCTTCAAAAGTGGGCCCTTCAGATTTTGGAATACATGGAAAACCACACAAATCCCACTGTGAAACAATGTTATTTATTAAGTGAGAACAAATCAATGAATGCATTTCAATTCAATAGGCTGGTTCGTATATTTGAAATGTGCCAAATCATGACTAAAAGGACTCATTCTGCATTGGTTAGCCCTAATGTTTTCTGGCACCAGCTGTACGTACTGCCTCTGTTAAGACCAGAAAGGGCTCCAGGTACACCGGGTCCCATGGGGATGCATAGAGGGAGTTTACGTCAAATGGAAGCAAACCCATCAGTTGGACTCTTGCCTGACATAAGGTACGGGACTATTCGGTGCTGACCCACAGAGAGAGCATGCAGAAGGGGTATAACTTCCTTTGAATCAGAGTAAGGGAATCTACTTTTTTTTGGTCATAATGTGGAGTTTACCCATAAACCAAAGCCCTAGATTGTGTTAATTAGCAAAGGACCTTTGGAGATGGACTCACAGACCAATGGTTAGCATAAGGTTGATTTGTGGTGAGCCCGTAGCAGATGAGAAGCTAGAAATAAGCCAAGTTGAAGGCTTTCCAATTGGCCTATGTTGATTGCTCTGCCAAAGTATATTAAAAGCCACCAGATAATCATGGCAAGCAACCAACTTCCTTCAGTTGGAAGGTGGGGTTTCATATAAAAGGATACGCATATTTAATATAGTTGAATGTACAAAGTACGTGAATTACATAATTAAAATCATTCATAAGGCTTGAGATAAATTTTGTTTTTATGGTAGGCTGCAAGTGGGATATACTTACAGACTCCTGGCCTCCCTGACTCCTAGAGAACAACATCAATTTCCTATACTATTAGAAGAGTTTTAGTAGAAAATATTGAGCTGGTCCTGTGAAGAACATTCCCTTTCTGCAAGGACGGAGTGTAAATACCGAGAGACAATCTGGGGAAGAAAATGGCAGAAACGATGACATAAAAATCTCCATCTGATTTTAAATACTTCCGGACTGGCGGCTTTATTAGCCCTTCCCTGTGCTATGACGGAGACCTGCTAAGTTTATTATTGCCAATAAAGAATCAGCTTTTGATTAGAACATGAAAGGTCCCTGTCCTTCAAATCACAACTTTTGAAGGATGTAATTAACACAAAGTCCAAATCCTTCTACAATAAACATTAAATTCCTTACCTGTTACCAATACTCTAGATTAGGAAGGTTTTCTTCCCACATTTAAGGGACTGTGTCAATCTTATTAAAATCCCTCCACCAGTTATAATGAGAGTAAAATGAGAAAATGTTTGTTTTAGTGAGTCAATTATATGTGGTATGGTTGTCAGTTCGGCAAGCTTTGACTGATATCTTGCCATCTGCCCACACTGGGTTAGTAACAGTACCTAACAGTACCTATGTGGTGTGTGTGTGTGTGTGTGTGTGCACAGGTGTCTGTAGGTGTGTATATCTATACAACACCATAGGAATTTTTCAAGGTAAGAATAACAAAAAACACACTTGGTTATCATTGGAGTGGTTGTAAATAAGAACATCCCTTGCTTGTTTTTTTTTTCTTTCTTAAAAAGTCAATAGAGTTTTCACAGCCTCAGTGAATGTGGCCTTGAAGAAGTGATATTCAGCTAAGCTCACGCTGCCCCATGTTTCACAAAATATTTTAATGCCATAGGTTCATATTTGTCTCAACACCCATTAGGGACATTTTCAGAAGAGGCAAGCTTCTACTCTACTTAGGTGTCCATATGTAGCTTACCAGAGAGTCACAGAGCTAAAACCCCATACTCGGTAAGGATCTTGAAGGCCATGGGACAGGGAAGATGAGTTGTCGATGTACATTCACTCCTCACACTTACATGTATACACACGGGAGGCAACTTTGCATAATTAGGATTGCAGATCCGACAGTTTCCCTATGAGCTGCCACATTAGGTTAAGAACTGAGGATAACAGAAGACCAAATGATTCTGTTTTAGCTCCAGAGGATTAATTTATTTTTTCCTCCTTTTTAAACTTGGCAAGGGAAGGCATCTAAATGTGAAAACAGAGAGGAACAGGAGAATTGTAACCAATGCATCTTGGTTAGTCATCACAAAGGTAAGAGCCGATATATATACCCTGTTTGAGACATTTGAGAGATGGAAGGGTTTGAGTGCTGTTCCATTTCTAACCGGAAGTCATTTCCCAAGGATCTTTAGACGGTGACCCTCCCACTCCAAGAGCCCAGATTACTGTATCAAAAGGGCTATGGGAAGCTGGGTATTTTTTTTTCATTAGTATCACCCCGATCTCTAGCCATAAAGCTGCATTTCCTAATGTGCACCAATTTAAAACTACATGCAGCTAGCTGTATTACAGCCAGTTTGAACAGATGGATTTAAGAGAATCAGAGTCAAATCTATTTCTTTTTGGAATTTGGCTGCTTAAGTCACTCATGTTACCGTTACAGAGAGAGCTGAATTACTGAAGCTGTCAGATGTTTACTCTTTTGCAAAGCTCTGTAGTAGGGTTCCCTTACTCCACTTGTAAGGAGAATTACTGAAAAGATGAACCGACCAGAGAATTCAAACGTTCTCTAGGATCCGTCCTTTTTGCTCGAGGATCTGGTATGGAGGTTAGTGTGTGTGGAGACCAAGCATGAGGTTGGCATAACCTCAGAGACATTCCAGCAGAGCGAATGAGATCAATAGGGAGTCAAGAAACAGGAATGTGCAGAGTGCCTGAGAGCCTGACCGTCGGGATGGGGCAAGACTCACTAGGCAGGATCAGGGCTTCAGGGACAGTGAGTAGAAGACAAATTCCTTGGACCACTGGGTGGCTACAAAATCAAGACCAGTCTCCAGGAAACTGTGAAGAGTATAAACATAAGGATTTAGACACAAAGTGAAAAGAAGAGGAAGCCTTTACTAGAGCTGAGAAGAAAGGGTAAGTAAACAAGATTGAGGAATGAGTTAACACCGAAAAAGAGTCAATTTGGGCCAATGGAAAAAGTCAAAGGGGCTTAACCTCAAAAAGGTCAGATGCTAACTGAAGCCTGTGTCATTAGACTCTTTAACAAATGCTCAATACTTATTCACACGGCATTAAAGCTAATTGACTTGGAATTATTTGCCATAATTATTTGGACCAGACGTTATAACTTACAAGAGCAGTGAACTCAGAAATCTGCATCAAGAGTGAAAACTGTTAACCAAAACGCAGTTGAAAGTCTCACAAATCTCTCATATACAATCTACAGAGCAATTCTTATGCACATTAAGCTTGAGAATACTGTTTAGACTATAGAAAGGAATAAAAAGAAAGTCTATATGCGATGTTAGGATGTTCAGATCATCCCCCTTTATACTAGCAAATCTCTCTTGATAATTAGGCGATACAGGAAAAGTTCCAGGGTGATGTCTGGCCTGACTGCAGGATTATGTTATTCATATTCTACTATCAAGTTTCTAGGACCGGAACACGTGTAAATAGATTTGCATTTTGTTGTAAACGTCAAATAAGATCATAAAGTCATGTCTTATAAGGAATCAAGAGCCAAAAGTCTATAAGAAAACCAAAGAACTAGATTATAGCTCCAATAAGATGTAATATATTGTTTAACAGTTGCTTTTTTTTAAGGGAGAATAAGGTAGAAATCGTCCAAGAATCTTGGACTAAATATGTTGTGTACAGTAGTTAACTTACTCCTGTGGGTAATTTGGAAATGAGACATTTTTGATGCCTATTTGACAGATAGGAAAAGTAAAACTCTGAGCTGTGAAGTGATTTTCAAGTCCATACAAATGATATGTAATAAATCCATGATTCTTATCTATCTACAGATATTTTATCTACATTTTCTAGCTACATTTTCACTTCACTTGCAGATATAATTCAAAGATAGTCAGTTATGTTTTTAGAAGATCTACCATAACGACTTCAGAAAATGTCCCCCAAACTCTTCTATTCCATTTACATATGTCAAGCTGGCTGAGAAGTAACAATATCTCTTTTGGAATTTTTTTCCAACTTGCAGGGCCCAAAGCAGCAGAGAAGTCCAGAATTGCTGGGGAATGAAGACATGAAAAATTCTCAACATTTATCTTCCTCTCTCAAATAATAATAATGATTAAAAATTAAATGAAACAAGGTTACTTTTCAAGGACATGACTTACAAACACTCTAAATGTCCTTCATCTGATTGATGGAAGAAGGAACTAAACTCATTTTAGCTGCTAACCGTACCAAACTGCTTCTAGACAAAATCTATATGAATGCCAAATTCACTGAACAACAGCAACAACAAAAAATCAACAGTGTGGTAAGTGAGATTCTTTCCTTTCCTTCCTTGCAGAAAATAAGAAATCAGGAAATATTTAGCTGCTTCTTTTGAATATTGGAGGATAGGATTCAACTTTATGACTTATGTAGAAGTTGCTTTTTCTTTTTTGTTTTTTAATTGTTCATGTGCTTGCTTGTTACTTGCTTTTGGGTTTACTTTTCTCCTAAGCCTTGTGCAAATGGAGAACTTTACCTTATTTTAAAAAATATGGATGTCTATCTTGAACGCACTGTCCTCTGAATTCATTAATCTAGCAAAACACATGACTAACCAATTAGGTCCACGTACCCACTTTTGTGAGCTTCTCAAGGTAGAGGTGGATTTATGAACTCAGTCTCCACAGGACTGGGCCAGGGGGGTGCTTTTGCACGGGGCTGTCAGGGAAGGTGCCTCCGGCCTGTGATCCAAAGGAAATGCTTCGCAGCAACTGTGCACTGCATTTTCTCACATTTGATAGACGAGCAAGCTGAGGTCCAGAGAGATCAAGCAATTTGCCCAAGGTCTCAAAAGTATGGAGTGGGAAAGGTGACATTTAAATCCAAGTCCATCTGACTTCAAAGCCAATAACCTTGTCACCACATGAAAAAGGTGAGCACGAAGTGATTCTCAGAGAAACAGACATGTAGAGAAGATGCTCTCACATATACCAAACTTGAGACACTTAAAAAGAAAATAGGTTATCTTTTTATTGTATTTTTAATGTGCTGAGCCTACTTTTAGCTCGGAGAAATTTGTCTCCCATCAGCCAAGTACAAGAGGGATTATTCAGAGAGACCTAAGTCATCAACAGCCAAAGAAAACTGGAAAAGTTGTTCTTCCCCAGCAAATTGGCTCTGCTTCTTCTAATATACACAAAAACAGAATGAAAAAAAAGGAAGGATTTAGACAAATATTTATACATATGGTGGGTGAGGACACCTGGCAGAGCAGGTGAATCAGCTACAGAGCGATATGCTGCCTGCAGATTCAACTTTGAGGAGAAGTGACACATTTCCCAGTTAAATTTAATGCACACCCGATCTCCAAACTGCTCTCTCCCCACTCGGCCCCCGAAATTTAATAGAAATTAAGGATTCCTTTGTTTTCTTGGCCATGCACAAGGAGATTTTTAAAAAAAATTTTTAATGTTTTATTTATTTTTGAGAGAGAGATAAAGACAGTAGGAACAGGGGGGGGGGGTCAGAGAGAGGGGGAGACACAGAATCTGAAGCAGGCTCCAGGCTCCGAGCTGTCAGCACAGAGTCTGATGCGGGCTCCAACCCATGAACTGTGAGATCATGACCTGAACCGAAGTTGGACACTTAACCAACTGAGCCACCCAGACCCCCCAAGGAGATTTTAAAACTCAGTGCTCACGTGAGTTGACACTCTCCTCTGTACAAGCCAATTTATGAGGACAGAACTGAACATTTCTGTGTCTTACCCAAATGGGGGATGGCACCTATATCGTCCCAGACTGAAATCCAGCCTTTGTGAGTGTAGTTCTTACCTTTAGTGTAATGCACAAACACAGGCAACTCTACTGATTATTTAATTGGATATAGATGTTGGCTGAATACCAGTGCAAAACACCATGCATTTCAAATTAATCATGATCTGTATTAATTCAGCACTCATCATAGGCTATTTCCTATAACAAATGTAAAAGGACAGAATCTCAAACTTGAGGGAGTTTATAACCTACATCAACACGTATTCTACATCTATAATTTTCATATTTCATTGGAAGATAAGGGGTGGATTTTGACCAAAATTTTCATTTGACATCAATGAGCAATTTATTTTTGCTTAATGATGGTAATGTTTCTCAGAAAGCCGTATAAGGATTTACAGTATTATTAACTTTATAAATGGTCATTTTGAATATTTATCGTAACATCTACTATGTACTAGGCATTATTTTAAGTGCTGAGTGAGGGGAAGTGAACAACAACCAAATAAAGGGGGAAGGGTGTTCTCATGAACTTAAATACATAGGTAAAGATACACAATAAAAAATAATAAGTGGACATATAAAACTGCAAATGATAACCACTGTACAAGGACAAAGACAAAAAATAAATTCAAGAAAATAGAAAGTAGCAGCAGGGTAGGAAAATGTTTTATATAAGATGTTCAGAGAAAACTCTTTTAAGGTACTAATTGACCATTGATTTGAAGGAACTCTGTAAGTACTTATGTTGATGTCTGCAGATGTATATTCCAGAAAGAAGAAAGGCAAAGTCTGTATGGGCAAATACATGATGGTACAGTAAGAAAGGCAGAATCAAAGCAGAATGAGCTCGGGTGGGGGGTGATTGAAGATGAGAACAGAGAAAGGGTGTCAACCAAATCATGGAATCCTCTGAGGCCGCTGTTATGACCTTATCTTCCTCCCAGTGAGATGGGGTACCCTTTGAGGATTGTGAGCAGCGAGAGAATGATGATGATTTTAGATGAATACAGAATGGAATCCCTAGAAAGTGAATGTTCATCATTCAGAACTTGCAGAATCTCGAAATTGAGCTTCCTCTCCTAAAAAACTGTTGGTAGAGTTCTTAGAAGCAACAACATTGAATGAAGCCTAACTACCGAACTGATGCAATCACTCTTCTGCATTTACATCCTTCTCACCTAAATTTGAATATGCTTATAATTGCATGATTGTGCTTTAGTGGATGTGGACTTCTAATGCAGAGTTGGGTAGGGAGGGACGTGTTCAAAAGACTGGAAAATGCTCCCCCACACTTTATAGAATTGACTCTTCTCGTGTTTCGGTAAGCATTGGATGCCGAAATGTCCAAGAAATGTACTTATGTTATAGCATTTAATCTTTCTAACACCCTGTGAAGTAAACACTATCCTACATTTATAGTGTGTCCACATTATAAGGTGAGGGAACTGAGCTTTAAAAACTATGTGACTTGCCCTCATTCATAATTAGTAAGAGGCAGTTCTGATGCAGGAGTCCAGTGCTCTCTCTACAGCTGCCTCCCTCAGCCAGGATTACTCAGGGGATGAGAAGAGAAGAAAAGTGGAGAGAAAAAATGCAGACTTAAAAATGAGCAACATGCTGTGGCAAACAGCTTGGTGATTCCTCAAAAACTGAACCTACAATTACTATATTGTCCCACAATTCCACTACTCAGTATATACCCAATGGAACCGAAAATAGGTATTCAAACAAATACATGTATGTTAATTTTTTTATAGTGCACTATTCCCCATAGCCAAGAGGTAGAAATGATGAAACAAATTGTGGTATATCCATACAATGAAGTATCTCTAAACCATAAGAGAGATAAGAAGTAAGAGGAATGAAGTACTGATTGATACATGTCACAACATGCGTGAACCTTGGGGACATTATGTTAAGTGAAAGAAGCCAGATACACAGGGTCACCTATTGTGCTATCTCGTTTGTAGAAAATATCTTCACTAAGGAAAGTCATAGAGAAAGGAAGCAGATTGCTGGTATCCAAGGGCTGAGGAGGACGAATGGGGAGTAACCCTTCATTTGATACTGGGTGCTCTTTTAAGGTGATGGTGGAGGTTGTGGTGGCACAACATTGTGAATGTACTAAATGGCGCTGAACTGCTCATTTTACAATGATTAATTCCTTTTGTTATTTTTATATGAGAGAGAGAACAAGAGCATGAGTGGGGGTAAGAGAGGCAGAGAGAGAGAGAGAGAGAGAGAGAGAGAATCTTAAGCAGGCTCTACACTTAGTGTGGAGATGGATGCAAGGCTTGATCCCAGGACCTGGGAATTATGACTTGAGACAAACTCAAGAGTTGAATGCTCAATGACTGAGCCTCCCAAACACCCCTAAAATGATGAATTCTATGTAATGTGGCTCTTCCTTAGTAAATAAAAGGACTAACAAAGGAAGGAAAAGCAAATAAGTAAAAGGCAGGAAATGAATGGCTCAGGTTTGCTCACAACTGTTAAAAAATGGTGGCACATGATTGAAGCCGTATGTATGTGGTCCCCTTCTATTCTGCTGTCACATACACTGGCTCAATGTTCATGGCACAGAATCATCAAAAACCATATCTATCCTGAACAATCTTTTCTGTTTTATTTTATAATTCAAAAGTAATAACTCTCATTGTTTGAAAGTTCAAACAATATAGTAGGGCATGAAATAGTAAAAGAAAGTATTCCCCCACTTCCACCCCTCAGTATTAACTGCTGTTAACAATTAGCCATTTTTTAAAAATTTCATTTAGTGAAAAGTAATTGCCTGGAGGATCTAAGGTCTTAAGAAAACATCATCATAGTCTAAGACAAATGACTGTCCCCAAAAACTTACTAAATCATCTGAATCATACTCAGGATTTACAAAGAACATTTTTTTTTAGGATGCCTGGGTGGCTCAGTCGGTTAAGCGTCCAAATTTGGCTCAGGTCATGATCTTAAAGTTGTTGGGTTCGAGCCCCATGTCAGGCTCTGTGCTATATCTTAGACCTTGGAGACTGTTTTAGATTCTGTGCCTCCCTCTCTCTCTCTGTCCTCCCCCCACTCATGCTTTGATTCTCTCCCTCTCAAAAATAAATAACAACTTAAAAAGGCTTTTTAAATAATAAAAAATAATATTTTTTTTAAAAAGGAACACTTTTTTCTATGGGAAAAAATGTTTCTATGTTCTATGTTACTTCTTCCTGGTTGACCAGCTGTTTCTCAGTGAACATTAAAAAACAAACAAACAAAACAAACAAACACAAAAACAGACCCTCCTCACTCAAAAAAACAAAAAACGAAAACCAACTCTGCCTTAAGCAGCCATTGACCTAGTTGAATGAAGAGAGGGCTTCAGGTTAAATTAGATAGACTGCCTTTCCATTGCACTGACGATGACAAACCAACTGAAACAGATAGGGAGGCAATGAAAGTAAATGAGCCCAAAGAGCTTGCAAATAAACCTTGCTCAACCTCATCAGAAAATACATGAACTTCCAATATATTGTTGCCTTATTGTGTATGGCTAGTTTTGACCTGCTGTGTCACAAATAAGGGCTTATCATCTGAATGACTCCTGCTTTTTTTTATGATCTTAAACACAGAAGTCTTTCCTTACGAGAAGAAATATCAAGTAAGCTGTCATAAAGCCAAATAAAATATCTCCCATTACTATTACTATTAGGTAAATAAAACCAAGTGAGGAATCTGGGAGTCAATATAAACAAATATTCACATAGTACATTTGGGGTTAAACTGAAGATTTTACAGGCTGTTTATTATACTAGGAATAGTATTCTTTGCTATGTGGGCTCTTGTCATTGCCTAGCTCAAAATATACTAAGATTAAACTTTGGTAGGTCTCTCCCCACAGAAACAAGTATCATGAGATTCACATTTAAAATATATATATTCTTGGGGCACCCGGGAGGCTCAGTTGGTGCAGTGGCCGACTTCGGCTTAGGTCATGATCTCATGGTTTGTGGGCTTGAGCCCCACATCGGGCTCTGAGCTGACAGCTCGGAGCCTGAAGCCTGCTTCGGATTCTGTGACTCTCTCTCTGCCCCTCCCCTGTTCGTGCTCTATCTCTCTCTGTCTCAAAAATAAATAAACATTAAAAAATTTTAAAAAATGTATATTCTTGAACCTAGCTATCACAACAATGGGTGTGTTGGCATAATACAGCTAATCATATTATTATTATTACTTTTTAATTCTTGTTTAATTATTTTTCAGTACATATTTGCCCTATAAGATTTTTCTAGCAATGATTTGCATAATCGGTCGGCACTTATTCCCAAATGCAGCTGCAATTATGTTAACACAGGTAAGAGTATGATACGGACACTTTTATTTTTTTCCTGGGATAAAGTTACTGAAGATTATTTTATGCTATTAGCACAATGGCACAAATGCTGAAGATTTGTCCTTATTGTAAGATTTATCCTTGGCTACACTGAACAATTTGGTCAGTTTCCATGCCCGTATATCTTCTGGTTGTCCCTGATGTACTATCTGTGAAGAGAACACTGTGACCTCTTTTGTTTCTTAAGACTCTCAAAAAACTAAATATTTATTCTCACTCATATAACACCTTCAGTGTGAGATTCTTGTGCAAATTACAGAATTTAAGAGGTCAGCTGTGTTCCCATAGAATATTTTTTTAAAAGAGAAATCTTTTTTTTAAATGTTTTATTTATTTCTGAGAAACAGAGAGACAGCGTGAGCAAGGGAGGGTCAGAGAGAGAGGGAGACACAGAATCTGAAGCAGGCTCCAGGCTCTGAGCTGTCAGCACAGAGCCCAGCACGGGGCTCAAACCCACGAACCATGAGATCATGACGTGAGCCGAAGTCGACTGCTTCACTGACTGAGCCACCCAGGCGCCCCGAGAATACTTTTGATAATGTACGAAATAGAGACACTAAAACACTCTCTTGATGACACAAGTCTGATATTGTTAAATGCTTCAGAAAGTTCTGTACTGAAATATGGTTGGTTTATTAAAAGTTAGTTTTCTGTACCCTTGGATACTACCTCCTAACAGAGAAATAGAGCACATCTAGAAAAACCAGCAAGAATGACAATGTTTGGAAGTTAATTTGCTAACTTAGACAAGAATGCTCTAAACTGAACTTTGAGAAAGAGAAAACCACTATACTAAAATAGAAGATTTTAAAATTAACAAAGATAACAGGTGAGGCATGAAAAGAACGATTAACCATGGTTCCCAACTGGTCAGAAAGTTATCTGGAGAGTTTTTAAGGATCTGAATTATCTGGCAGAATATTTGAGGGTGAGGCTCTGGAAAGTATTTTGCTGCTGCTGCTGCTGCTGCTGTTGTTGTTGTTGTTTATTGTTTTTTTTTCTTTTTTCTTTTAAATCTCTCCTGGTGATTATAATGTGAAGCCAAAGTGGAGGAACTTATGAATTACAGTTATGGACGAGAACAGTCTTAGATTTTATGTACTGATACTTAGAATATAAGCAATAACAGGGGCACCCAGGTGGCTCAGTCGGTTAAGGACTGACTCTTAATTTCAACTCAGGTCATGACCTCGTAGTCCATGGGGCTGAGCCCTACATTGGGCTCTGCACTGACAGCACATAGCCTGCTTGGGATTCCCTCTCTCTCTTTCTCTGTCTCTGCCCCTCACCCACTTGTGCTCTTTCTCTCCTCTCAAAATAAATACATAAATATTTTTTAAAAAAAGAATATAAGCAATAACAAAGTAAACAGGTGTCATTGAGATTTGACAAAATCAGATTTTCCCAGGCAATATTAATGTCTTCTTCCACTGTGTTTCCATAGAATTTTGCAGGTGATTATAGCAATTAATGTATTTACCTCTATCTGTCCTTTTACACATGGCAAACTTTCTAAGAGTAGGGAGTGAGTCACATCTTCATTTTCCCTTGGTCTCCACACCATAAGAGACGATCCAACACAGAAAAGCTTCTTGATAAACATCTGTAAACATGCCAATGGATATTTAATCACATGGTCCTTCAAGTTGCTCGCCCCCTTATGGAAAATCAGACCCTCAGAGTAAGAATGGAGACAAAAATATCAGGATCGAAACTATGCAACACCACAGGAGAAACCTACAACTCTGTTTTACCCTGTGTGTGGAGAAGACAGTACAGGAGGCACAGGGAACACTGTGCTGGGATAACACGGGAAAAAGAACTTTTGCAAATTAGCTTCTGCTTCACACCCACCATTGCTAGGGACAGTCGGTGATTGTCCCCAAGATCTCTGGTGAAGCTGTCTTTATTATCATTATTATTTGTTTTTAATTTACATCCAAGTTAGTGAGCATATAGTGCAATAATGATTCCGGGAGTAAGATCCAGTGATTTATCCCCTTCATGTAACACCCAGTGCTCATCCCAACAAGTGTCCTCCTTAATGCCCCTTGATCATTTAGCCCCTCCCCCCACCCACAACCCCTCCAGCAACCCTCAGTTTGTTCTCTATATTTAAGAGTCTCTTATGTTTTGCCCCCTCTCAGTTTTTATATTATTTTTGCTTCCTTTCCTTTATGTCCATCTGTTTTGTATCTTAAATTCTACATACAAGTGGTCATATGATATTTGTCTTTTTCTGACTGACAGAATTTGCTTAGCATAATACCCTCTAGTTCCATTCACGTTGTTGCAAATCACAAAATTTCATTCTTTTGATTGCCGAGTAATACTCCATTGTATATATATACCACATCTTCTTTATCCATTCATCTGTTGATGGACATTTGGGCTCTTTCCATACTTTGGTTATTGTTGATCGCATTGCTATAAACATTGGGGTGGATGTGCCCCTTTGAAACAACACACCTGCATCTTTTGGATAAATACCTAGCAGTGCAATTGTCAGGTCGTAGGGTAGTTCTATTTTTAATTTTTTGAGCAGTCGCCATACTCTTTTCCAGAGTGGCTGCACCAGTTTGCATTCCCACCAGCAGTGCAAAAGTGTTCCTCTTTCTCCCCATCCTTGCCAATATCTGTCATTGCCGGATTTACTAATTTTAACCACTCTGACAGGTGTGAAGTGTATCTCATTGCGGTTTTCATTTGTATTTCCCTGATAATGAGTGATGTCAAGCATTTTTTCATATATCTGTTGGCATCTGGATGTCTTCTTTGGAAAAGTGTCTATACAAGTCTTTTGCCCATTTCTTCACTGGATTATTTCTTTTTTGGGTATGAAGTTTGATAAGTTCTTAGTAGATTTTGAATGCTAACCCTTTATCTCATATGTCATTTGCAAATATTTTCTCCCATTCCATCACTTGCCTTTTACTTTTGCTGATTGTTTCCTTTGTTGTGCAGATGTTTTTATCTTGATGAGGGCCCAATGGTTCAGTTTTGCTTTTGTTTCCCATGCCTCTGGAGACATGTTGAGTAAGGAGTTACTGTGGTGGAGATCAAAGAGGATTTTGCCTGCTTGGATTTTGTTGACTTCCTGTCTTACATTTAAGTCCGTCATCCATTTTTAGTTTATTTTTGTATATGTTGTAAGAAAGTGGTTCTGGTGAAGGTCTCTTTACAGGTAAAATCTGGCAGCTCAGAACCTTGTTTAGGAGAGGAACAAAGTAAAAACTTTCTGGGTTAAATGACCTTGGAAAGTCTCTTCTTCCACCTTCCCTCCCTTACTCCCTTAACTCCATGGAATAGAGGTTGACAAAGTATAGGTGGTTTCTATGGTTGAGAAGGGACAGAGAGTAAGATTTCAGTTGAGTTGTTCAGTGGGGTGAGGAGGGATTAGCTATAGTTTTCCGTGCATAGAGCTTTCCAGACTAGGATTTATCTGTTCCAGCACTTCTGTTCTTGAACTCAGTGGAGCTGACAATCAGTAATATCTCGAGGGTGTTTGAGTGGAATGGATAAAATAAAGAGGTTGAGTGCAGACAGGTGTGAAAGGGAGAAGCTCATGGGACCACAGTCATAAGTAGAACCTCAAACATTTCCAACTATCTTTTCAGGAACCCCACACCATTTTCATGGTGAATACAGGCAAAAGCTCCCCAAGCTGCCCTGTCTAGACTTGTCTGTCTACCCAAAAATGGCTGGTATCCATGGGGTAGCACTTTTCCAAAGGGCACTTCTGGAACTTTATCCCAGCTGAGGGAAGAGAGCTCTGCCCCATGCCGGCCTGTCCGGCTTTCCTCTCACACCTGAGGAATGATATAGAATCAGTAACCATTGTTAACAGAGGAGAAGTCTTCAGAAAATAAACTAAGATTGGTGTATCCAGGTAATGCACAATAGGCAAATAGTAGAGAAAAATCTCTACTTCTGGATGCCATCAAGAGGCTCATCAATAAAATGACACAGCCACAGAGATAATTAGCTAACTTGCAAATAGATCAAAAGAAACTTCCCAAACTGAAACACATAGAGAAAGTTAAAAACATGAAACAAACATTAGAGAATATCTGAGAACTATGGAGTAGTGTTAAGAGGTGTAACATATGCATAACTGGGATATCAGAAAGAAATGAGATGATAGAGTAGAAAAAAATACTTAAGGAAATAATAACCAAGAAATTTAAAAGATTCATGACACCAAACCACAGCTCTAAGATGCTCAGAGAACACCAAGAAGGACAACAAAAAATTCATACCTAGGTATATGATGTTAAACTCAGGAAACCAAAGACAAGGTGGAAAATGTTCAAGGAAGTGAGAGCAGGGGAAAAAAACCTTACCTTCAGAGAAATAAGAATATGATTTAGAGCCATTTCTCATCAGAAACCACACAAACAGCAAGAAATTTCAGTAAAACCTCTCAAATGTTGACAGGGAGAGAAAAAGTAAAAGAAAACCATGCCAACTCAGAATTCTATACCCAACAAAATTATCCTTCTAAAATGAAAGATAATTAAAGACTTTCTTAGGTAACATGAAACTGAGGGAATGTCCTATCAGTAGAACATATGAATGCCTTATCAGTATCCCCATAAGAAACATAAAAAAATACTTTTTCAGGCAGAAAATGGTATTATTCCTTTGTTTCTTTGTCCTAATTGATCTAAAGGGTAACTGTTGTTTAAGACAATACTAGTAACAATGTATTTAGGTATTTATATCATATGGAAAAGTAAAATAAATAACAGCAATGTCATAAGGAACAGGAGAAAGGAATTTGGAAGAGTCCTTTATAAATTACTTGTACTATCTGTGAGGTGATATACCGTGATTTGAAAATAGACTTAGATTAGTTAAAAATATATCTTACAACTAGAGAGTAATTACTTAAAAAATTAAATACAAATGATGTATTGAAAGAAAAGATAAATTGGAATCATATATGTTGATTAAATAAAAGCAGAGTATGCAGAAAAAGACAGAGGTTTAGGAGAAAGGAAGAAATAGATTACAAAGGGGACAGATAGAAAACAGTTAATTAAAGAGATAGTTATTTGTTAACTATATAAACAAACACTTTACATTTGAATTGTCTAAACACACCAATTAAAAGAAAAGATTGTCCAACTGGATGAAAACAAGAAGACCCAGAAATATGCGATCTACAAGAACCCAACTTTAAATGCCATAACTCAGTTAAGTTAAAAGTAAAGGGGTAGAGAAATGCCATGCTGACACTAATCAAAAGATAGTAGGAGTAGCCATAATGGTTTTTGGCAAAGACGACTCTAGTACAAGTAAGATGATTAGGAATAAAGGAGGCTTATTACATAATGACAAGGTGGTCATTTTTTCAAGAAGAAAGATTTAAAGTCAATAAGAAATTAGAGAAGGGGCGCCTGGGTGTCTCAGTTGGTCGAGCATACAACTATTGATTACAGCTCAGGTCATGATCCCAGGGTTGTGGGATGGAGCCCTGTGTTGGGCTCTGGGCTGAGCTTGAAGTATGCTTAAGATTCTCTCTCTCTCTCTCTCTCTCTCTCTCCCCTTCTACCCCTCTCCCCTACTCATGTGCTCTCTCTCTCTCTTTCTCTAAAAAACAAAAAGAACAAAGCAAAACAGAAAACCCCAGAAACTAGAAAAAGAAGAGCAAACCAAATCTAAAGCAAGCAGAAAGGAAAGACCCATTTGGGAAAAAAAATTAAAAAATTTTAAAACAAGAAAACAAAAGAGAAAAAGGAAATCAACAAAATTGAAAGCTCTTCCTTTGAAAGCAATAGCAGCTATATCACTTTGGTTCGCCAAGCTAACCAAACAAAGAGAGACAAGACAAGACAAGACATAAACTGCCAGTGTCAGAATAAAGAGGGTTGTAATTATGGATCCCACAGACATTGAAAACACAATAAAGCATACATGGAACATCCTTCCATATGTTGCTGATAGGAATGAAAAATGATACTGTCACTTTGGAAAATAGTTTGGCAGTTTCTTACTCATTATGCATCTATCTGCCATATGATCCATCAACCCCTACTGCTTCGTGGTGTTTACCAGAGAGACACGTGAACTTATGCCCACACAAACTCTGTACATGATGTTTTATAGCAGCCTTATCCAGAATTACTACAACTGGAGCATGACTCTATTCATACAACATTCTGGAAAAGAACAGTCATAGAAAAAATGGTATACCAGTGGTGGCCAGGAACGGTCATGGTGAAGGGCTGGGTGTTCACTACCAAGTCACACAGAGAAATGCCTCTGGTGATAGGCTGCTTTGTACCTTCATTGTGGGGGTGGTTACTTGGCTGTATACGTTTGTGAAAACTGATGAAGTACGCATTGTACAGTGATTTTTTCTGTAATTAAGTTTTTAAAGTGAATTTTAAAAAATCCAAGGTTCATCCACGTTGTTGCAAAAGGCAAGATGTCATCCTTTTTTTCCACGTATAACTTTAGTTAAAACACAAGTAGACAATGAAAGTGGCAACTAAAGAAATAGTCTAAATTTCCAGCATAGTGTTTATATCTTATATCTGTATCTCCACAAACTCATATATATATATATGTATATATATATATATATATATAGAGAGAGAGAGAGAGAGAGAGAGAGAGAGAATATATGTAGCTGTTTAAATAATTTGGGACAGAGGCACCTGGGTGGCTCAGTCTGTCAAGCACCGGAGTCTTGATTTCAGCTCAAATCATGATCTCAAGCTTCCAGAGATGGAGCCCTGTGTCAGTGCAGAGCCTGCTTGTGATTCTTTCTCTCCCTCTCTCTCTGCCTCTTCTTGGCTCATGTACTCTTTCTCTCTAAATAAATAAATAAACTTAAAAAATGAAAAATAAGTCATTAGGGGGGATTCTTTGCTGAATAAAGTTCTCAGGACTATGATCTAAAACAAAAGCAAAAAAACACAAGAAACAAAAGCAAAAAAAAAACACAAAAAAACAAAAAACAACACCAACAAAAGAAACAAATATTGAAGGCACTATGCTAAGTGAAATAAGTCAATGTAGAGAAGACAAGTACTGTATAATTTCTTGTATATGCAGAATCTAAAACCAACCAACCAATCATCAACCAAAATTTTAAAAATCCCAAGCTCATACAAGGTCAGAGATACTGAGAACAGATGGTCTGGGGTCAGAGTGAATGAAATGGGTGAAGGAGGTCAAAAAGTACAAACTTCTAGTTGTAAAATAAATAAGTCATGGGGATGGAATGTACGGCATGGCAAATACAGTTAAAAATAATGGATTATTGCATAGATAAAAGTTGATAAGAGAGTAGCTCTTCAAAGTTCTCATGCATGAGAAAAGAAAATTCTGTGACTATGTAGGGTGACAGTTGTGAGCTAGAACTATTGTAGTAATCATCTCTCAATATGTATAATATACATGTCACATACATTAAGTTATAGACTTGAAACTATCATGTAACATTGGATGTCAATTATGCTTCAATAAAAAAAAATCCAAGACTTTGAGTTAGCCAGACATGTCTGTCCACAGTGTCAATGGATACAAAATGGAAACAACACACAACATATCAACGGCGAAACAAATTAATCACACATATTTTGGCCGTGTTTTAAAAAACTTGAGTATCCAGATTAACAAATGTATTTATTTATTTATTTATTTATTTATTTATTTATTTATTTTAAGTGTTTTTTATTTATTTCTGAGAGAGAGACAGCATGAGCAGGGGAGAGGCAGAGAGAGAGGGACACACAGTATTGGAAGCAGGCTCCAGGCTCTGAGCTAGCTGTCAGCACAGAGCCCGACGGGGGGCTCAAACTCACAAACTGCGAGATCATGACCTGAGCCAAAGTCAGACACTCAACCGACTGAGCCACCCAGGCACCCCTGTTTTCACAGTCTTAATGCTACTATTCACCTGTCAAAACTTGCCTGGGTGGCTCAGTCGGTTAACAAATTTAGTAGTGAGATTCAAGAATCTTTTTTTTTTTAACTTAACTTAGCCCCAGCAAATGTTTAATCTAACTCCAAAGGTATGATCTGCCTTAGAGGGTGGCTAAATAATGGTTTCAAAGGTGTACAGCTGGTAACCAGATGACCCCTGGCTCTCTGAGTCCTTATTTGGTATTTGTGAACAACACTTGAGGTATTGTGTCTTTTTTGTTTCTGTGTCTTATGTGAATCTTCCCGAGGAGAGCAATTTTGATAGTGAGAGACCTCGAGATCCTATCACAAGAGTGATGGTGGATGAAATTGGTCTAGAGACAAGGATTTTTAGGTGTGGGAGGAGATCCAAAGAACAATTTTCAGTGATTTGAGAGATTCATAAAAAACAAAACAAAACAAAAGCCAAAAAACAAACAAACAAAAAACTGGGCTTGTCTCACACAAAGGTGAGGGCCCTGTTATGGAAAGAGATCAAATAGAATACATGATGAGTCTCAGGGGCCTGATGAAAAGGACAGGTAGTACTTGATAACTATTGAAATTCCTTCAAATTCCTCACAGTCTTGAATTGGAGTTCTATGGATGAGATGTATGTCCTGGAAAAGGGTAAACTCTTCATCACACGCATTTCGAAAAAGAGACTCAGGAATCTAACCCCAGTTGAAGGTTCGCCCAGATGGCTTTTCGGTTTCCTGTCAACCCAGAGCTTTATGGAGATGTATCTGCAACATTATAAATAGGAAAATCTTCACTGGGTGATAAGTTAATCTGAGTGACCACGTTTGAACTCGATTACTCTGCCGGTCTTAAGAAATAGATTCCTTCGAAACTAGTGAGTTCATGTTTGGGTGATGAACAGAAAACTAAACTCTCGTTTGCCCTTCTTTACCTTCCTATTGGTACACTTAGAAAGCATAAAGGGAAATGCAGAGTTCAAAGAATATTGGTTGATAACAAGTCTCTCCCCCCCACCCCCCATGAGTTCTACTGTTGAGAAGGAACAGCAATGACACACAGTTATAAAGGGAGGGGGGTGGCCTGGGTGGCTCAGTCGGTTGAGCATCCAACTTTGGCTCAGGTCACGATCTCACCGCTCACTGCTCGTGGGTTCCAGTCCTGCATCAGGCTATGCGCTGACAGCTCAGAGCCAGGAGCCTGCTTCAGATTCTGTGTCTCGCCCTCTCTCTGCCCCTCCCATGCTCATGCTCTGTCTCTCTCTGTTTCTCAATAATAAATAAATGTTAACAAGAACAACAACAAAAACTAAAACAAAATAAAAATAAAATAAAGAAAGAGGACCAGTTCCATCCACCCAGACTCTCTTTACTGGAGAGAAGAAATTACCTAAGCAGAGGTACCATATCCAACCTGACATCAACACACACACACACACACACACACACACACTACACAGAAGTAATTTAAGGTGAATAGACTTTCACTCCTGTATTGCATTCTGGGTCTATATTTCTTAGCGCTGCAACACAACAGAGAAATGTGCTTAATTTAGCAAGAATAATCCACCTGACTGGATAATTCAGAAAAGGAAGGAAGGAAGGAAGGAAGGAAGGAAGGAAGGAAGGAAGGAAGGAAGGAAGGAAGGAAGGAAGGAAGGAATTAGGAGTCAATTAAATACTTTCCTACAGTATGCCACGCAGGGTGTGTTAGTTAGCCCCTTTCAGCTATGTCATTTAATTCTCACATCAGTCAGGTCCCCCCACCTGAATATATGAGTTATCTACCCTGTTCAACTATGAGGTTCCAGGTTTCTATATAATTTTTTGCTTTTCTTGCCCTATTTTTCCATCTGTGATTCTCTTTACTGTGCTTTCTGTGGGCAATTCCTCTATTTCTCGGTTCCTCTTCTGCCTCCCTACCTAACTGGGCAGCAGGACGGCACTGAATCTAGAATCAGAATTCATGAATTCACATTCAGTTTCTGCCACGTCATATCTGTGTGGCCTAATCAATTTAATCTAACCTCTCTGAGCCTCCTTTCCTCATCTCAATGAAGCCAAAATCATTCTGATTTAAAGGGCTCTTGTGAATATGGGCATGGCTTAGAAAAAATGGTTATCTAGCAGTAAACTCAGTAATAGATATAATTATCAGTTATATAATTACTCCATCTATGTTCCTCTCTTTCCCTCCATCTTTAAGTCTTCCCCTTTTCTTTATTTGGAAATATATTTTTAACCTATTATTCAGATATCCAGGACCTAAATATCCATCAGGAATATGAAAAATGTTCCATGAAAAGCAACATTTGGAATAAAGACGGGGTTCTTATCTCCTAGTGTGGATCTACCTTCAGATTCTTCAGGAACAAATAAGAAACAAGAATAAAAGACACTAGCAGTGGTGGGTAGGGAGTGCCCCACATGTATTCAGAGAATGGCAAGATTTCTGAGGGTCAGAAAAGCTGTCAAATGGAGTTTTAATGGGACATATTCTAAGGAATGTGTTCCTTTAAAGAAGTCGTATTCGAAGCAAAAATAGCCCTTCCATGTCTACTTGATGACATTTTGGTGACTCAAAGCACCTGACACTCAACATGCCTAACACTGAACTCGTCACTATGCCCTGCTCCACAATCTGACTTTTCTTTATATTCCCTCCACTCAGGAACGGCTCCACCCTCCATCTAGTGGCATAGGCTGGACATTTGAGATCCTTTTTGTCATATCTATTTCCCTTCCACCTTCCTGAATATTTATCACTCCAACCTGTCTCTTCTTTCCATTGCCACCTTCTGGCCTCTCATTGAATCAACCAACCTCTCTTCTCAGACCTAAACTAATACAAGAGCTTTCTAACAATAAAGTATCTCTCAAATCTGTTCCCATAGCAAGGCCACCTAATGGGGAGGGGGATGTAGCTATCTATCTATATCTATCTATCTATCTATCTATCTATCTATCATCTATCTATCTATCATCTACCTATCATCTATCTATCTGTATATCTATGTTTATATTAATTTTAACCCATTTCTCTCTTCCTCCAATGCTCTATTTTTTTTTTTAATGTTTATTTATTTTTGAGACAGTGAGAGACAGAGCATGAGCAGGGGAGGGGCAGAGAGAGAGAAAGGGAAACGCAGAATCTGAAGTAGGTTCCAGGCTCTGAGCTGTCAGCACAGAATCCGACGTGAGGCTCAAATCCACGAAACGTGAGATCATGACCTGAGCCACCCAGACGCCCCTGTTTGGTGTCATTGTAAACACAGTGTCTGCCACAATGAGATTCAATAAATATTTGTTGAGTGATTTTTTTTTAGGTCATTTATAGAAGATGAGAGTGTTTTGAAACACTTGAACTGTCTGAAGCATTCTGACCCCAAGGTGGAAGTACTGATCTGTCATCTGTGTTCTTCTTTCATATTATACAGCGCTTACCACATCAATTTTTAGTTATTGGTTATTATCTTTCCTGGCAAGCCAGTGACTTACTGCTTTGGGTGTGAGGAGTGTCTGATTCAATTGTGCATCCTCTGTCTCCAAAGAGCATTCATTTGACCTTAGGGAGAACTCAGCACAAGGTCATTAGGATGACCTCTACAGCTACCAGACGCCGACTTGAATAGCCCAGAAGACTGGGTTGTCCTTTCTCTGCACCAACAAGCAGAGTCCAGATTTATACAAAACAGAATCATTAAAAGGGCAATTTAGATCACATTCACCAAAGTTGTATTAATCAGAAAATTGAAACACCAGCCTCAGTATCCAGGTTGATTAATTAATTGGTTTCAAATACTTTGGTGCTTTTTTGCTTTGATTTCCATTTCAACACTTACCATAGAAATCACAGAAGACAAATTCCATTTCAATTCCACAACCCTTCATTGAAACTCTAGAAAGAGCCCATGTACTAAATAGTGTAGAAAATCATTAATAATAAAAACACATATACTGGAGGTGCCTGGGTGTCTCAGTCTGTTAGGCTTCGGACTCTTGGTTTTGGCTCAGGTCATGACCTCACAGTTTGAGTTCATGCCCTGCATTGGGCTCTGTGCTGACCTGAGAACTCTCTCTCTTTGCCTCACTCTTCCTCCAAAATAAATAAAAATTAAAATAAAAAAACAGACTTAATTAAGTTCCTTGTTCCTCTGATCTGTGAATTTTTGCTTTGTTAAGAGATTTCCTACATAATCAGCTCCTGACTGGGCAAGGGCAGGGTCTTGAGAAATGTCCTTTATTTCGGGGATCAAAATAAAGTTAAAATCAAAAACCAAGGTAACGCGCAGGTGGAAAAGTAAGTTGCAAGACATCATTTCAGAAGTTAAGAGGATGAATTCTAGAACCAGCAGCCTAGGTTCCCATCCAGAAGACGGGGTCTGCTATCCCTGCGCGGTCTTGGATTTCCTGTGTCCTCCTTCCCTCCTCTAGAAAATGAGAATAAAAATGCCACCGAACTCACAGAGTGGTTAAGGAGAGTAAAGAATCAATACAGATGAAGTGCCTGGAATAGTGCCTACACATTTTGAAACCAAAGGCTTGGTAGTATTAGTACCCAAATCACCATCACCATCATCGTCGAACTACTGGGAGCATAATCAGAATTTTGTCTCTTACGACATTTAAAGAATACTCCCGCCAAAAATAATAATACTTTTTTTTTTTTTTAAGCTCAGTAATAGCGTGAGAATCATAAATGATATCAAAGGCAGTGTTGAAACAAAGAGGGGATACTTCTAGGATGGGCTGGGGATAGAATTCCTGGGCCTGGCCATCCCATTAGAAACTCTCCAGGGCAAGAGCTCGGGGCTGTTTGTTTGGCTGTCGATGGGTTGATAAGCGGCGGCAGGATGTGTTAATTTCTTGTTAAGCGCGTGTGGATGTGCGCTCGGCAAACAATAGGCTCCGGGCGGGAGAACAGCGCCCGGCCCCCGGCCCCCCCGGCCCCCACCGGCGCCCCGTTTCCGGACTTTCGGCCGCACACATCCCCCCTTTGTTTTCCCGGGCCCTGCCGCGCGTGTCGCTGCCGCGGCCACCCCACCAAGCTTTTCCGCCGGCCGCGCCTCGCCCGGGGGCCGCGGGGTCGCGGGGAGGAAGCGCGGGAGGAAGCGGAGGGCGGCGGGCGACGGCGGCCGGGGCTGGGGGTGGGGGTGCCGGCGGGCGGCCCGGGGCCCCGCGGAAGCGCCGCCGCCGCCCGCCGCGCTCGGGGAAGGCCTGCGCGCCGCGATAAGGCCCTTCCCGGCCCATTGTCTGCGCGCCCAGTGAAAGTTCCCCGGGCCCCGCGGGATGCGCCGCGCCGCCCGCACCTGCGCGCCGCGCCCTGCGGAGGGGCGCTGCCCCTGGTGACCCTCCACCTCCCAAACCGCGAGGGTGCGGGGGCCGCGCCCCGGGGGTCACCGGCCAGTGCCCTCCAGAAGACTCTTTAGGGAGCCCTGCCAACCTGATCGCCTGTGCAGCGATTTGCCAGGGAGAATGGCCCTTTGGCCTGGGGCCAGGGTAGGACCTAGCCATTCTTAATTCTGGGAGAGCCAAGGCCACTTGCACTGATAAGCCTCCTGGGCAATAAAAAAAAGAAAATCCAAAGCAGAAAGAAAAAAGTGCACATTTCTCCAAATTAACGTGTTTAATACATACACACACAAGGGGGCACACATCAATAGAAGGTTGCTGTTTACAAGATAATTACAGGAGTTCAGAAAATACCATTTTTTTAAAAACTCTGAACGTTTGTAGTTGGAAATGATACCGCACCTTGAAAGTTGTATGATGATTTTTTTTTTCTTTCCTTGGCCCATTTGCTGTATAGTCGGGACTGTTCAACCTCATTTGGAGACCACAGGGATTTCAAACATGTAATCCTGAGAGCCCTCCTATGCCACTCTCTTTCCCAGGCCAAGGGCAAGGCAGCTTGAATCTAGAAGGATCTCAAAGCCAGGATGGTCTGATACGCTTGCCCTCTTCAGGATGGGAGCTTTTCTGGCCCATTTTCTCTGCTTTCGTAGGCTTCTCTGTGTTTGCCTTTTGCCAAAGCTATAGCGATGTTAATTACAGAGACAACCTCGCAGAATCCGGGAACACCTAGAAAAGAACATGCCACTCATTCATAAATCTGTTACATATGAGACTATCGCATTGTGTTTATTTCAAACCGTTTACCTTTGAGTACCTATAATGCTCTAAATGAGCTAATCAGTACTACACCAAGGGCCTGTTGGAAAAGAAAATGTATCTTGATAAAGAAAAAAATATGCACGTAAAGTCAGTCTTCCTGACTGCCCCATCCAACCCTCTTCATTGTCTTTGAGCTATTTGACAACTCTTTATGCATTGTAGGTTACTGATATTAATGCAGATTCTGTCCTCTCCGAGTGAAAATTTCACTGAACATTACCACCACCTTTGTGGAAAAATGTTTTAGTTTCCGTTTGCAATCTATCTCAACAACCTTTTATATAACTGTGTATATGGTGTACATTTGTGATCTTGGGACTTTTCCTTTGAACTAGTTATAAACTATGCTCGGCCTCTTCTTATCATAGGAGAAAAATAACTTCTTTCGTGTGTTTTCATATTTGTATCTGTTTGAGAATCATGATGTTAGCTTTTTCTGAAGACTACCTTTAATCAAGCCAGCCATTTAAGAGTAACACAAGTCATAAAGAAAGCATGAAGGAAAAACAGCCAAACTCAATCAAACAAACAAACAAACAAATTACTAACACCTTTAGTTCACCATTAGAGGCAGAAGCAAAATTCATTAATTTGTTTACTATATAAATGGATCACAACGTGAGAGCTTATGAGAGTGGAAGGCAACTGTGAAGCAATTATTGTCTCTTTGATTTTTTTAAATGTTTATGTATTTATTTCAAAAGAGAAAGAGATCGAGCGCAAGCTGGGGAGGGGCAGAGACAGAGAAAGGGAAAGAGAATCTCAAGCAGGCTCCATGCTGTCAGCGCAGAGCCGGATGCAGGGCTTGATCTCACAACCATGAGATCATGACCCGAGCTGAAATCAAGAATCAGACGCTTATTTGACTGAGCCACCCAAGCGTGCCTCTCTGAATTTGTTTTTATTAATCAGGAAAGAAGTTGGGGAGGTGTAGAAAGAGTCTATGTGGGAATGTTGTGGAAAGTGAAAAAAATGAGTACAAAATTCGGCTCAGAACAGTGGCCAGCAGAAAGAACACTCAGTAAAAGGTACCTATCAATAAGGTATATCTAAATAAGTGAACCCAATGCCTCTCTAATTGTGGCCGTAATTCCTGATTTGCAGCATCATATTGCAAGGACAAGCCAAACACAGTGATTCCTTCTTTTCAAAGATACCACAGTGAATCAAAATTCTTCCTTATAATTCAGACATGCTCTATTCCCTGAAGTGGCTAGAGACTGAAGAAGGGAACTATACTTTGAAAAGTATGGTAGCAAATCTGTGTCTACATGGAGAAAGGGATGTTTGTCTGTAACCAGGACCTCCACTGGGATATAAGGAAGCAGAGGTTCAGGAATCAAATAGAGATACTCCTGTGTTTTACTACTTTCCTTAAGATTACATGGAATGGGGAATGTTTTCAGTCTGTGGCAAGCATAGAATCTCCCATTACACTGTGTCTGATATTTGATAAGTGGGGGGGGGGGGGGGGTTGGAGGAAGAGAGCAGACAATAATATGATATATAGTATAAGGAAAATCAAGATGGCCAGAATTGTTTCTACGAAAAACTTTAGCAAGTGCAGCAAGTTTAATGCTCAACCAACCTGAACACCCCCACCTCACACAGTATAATAAAGGCACAGACCATTAGATTAAAGGTGTGTACCAGATATACGGACCTCAATTGACAGACAGCTGAAGCAGCTTATCACGGGTGATATCAACAAGATTATCTTTCTGAAAGTCACATTGGAAAACAGAAGGGCCAAGCAGTTGAAAGTAAAAGCTGAAGTTCTACAAAAATGGAGAGAGGCTCTGGGAAAGAGTCCAGAACCGAACCTGTCAGGCCAAAACCAAATTATGAGTTACCATAAACAATGAGTAAGTGGACGTATTAGTAGAGAACAGAGCCGAGCAGGCAAATAGGCCAGAGGGTTATGTGGTAGAAATTACTTGCTGGTACCTTTCTTTTCCTAATGGGTAGTTGTCCCTGGAAGGCAGGTGGCCAGCCAGAGACACTTCCCAGTCCTTTGTGTATCCACAGAAATTATATGTGATAGCCCTGGGCTGTAATCTTTAGGATAAAAGAGGAACTCTTCTCTCTTTCTTCTTTTACACAGGCTAGATGCAGAAGACTCGAAAGCCTTAGGGGATCCAAGAGAGTCTGAATCCTTAAATCCTGAGAGAAGGACAGCTGTTCCCTGCATTCCTGCATGGGACTGTTTCTTGTGTGAAGAGCACACCTGCAATGCATACAGTCACCTTAACTTCTATGGCTGGTGAGCGCCCACCCACAGCCACAAGTTCAAGCACGTGTATCCCTAAAACACATCCCGCTTATTGGAGGTGACTTTAGACAATCACCTGTGACCCTCATATGTATAGATAAATAGACAGACAGAGAGACCTACCCATACATACACACACACACGTATACACTTACACACTGAGAAGAGACTTATACTTTTTATTTTTTACATAACTTTAAATTTTCTAACATGAACATATGTTTTCTGTAAAACAAATATGTGCATGCACCCATATGTACAAATACAAACAATCACTATATATCTGGCGTAGCAAGTATTTTCCTATTAAATGAGGCCCTCAATTTCCGGATCACTAATGAAATATCTTGATCTTGCTTGATAAAATATTCACTAATGAAAAACAGGGCAAATAGGGAGTAAAAACGTGGCCTGAACTTTCTGAAACAAAATATTTTCCTATGGAGTGAACAGGGAAGGTTATGGCTCTCATTTTTCCAGGAGGCTGCCATGTCAAAGATATGCCAGGACGCTACATATTGTTACTTGTTGTTGAAACACGATGGGAAAGGAGTCTTTTGATGAACTAGTGCCATTCCTTAATGATTTGAACAGGTCACTTTTATACTAAAATATTTCTAGAATAAACCTGGGTTTTAGAAAAAGGGCAGGATGGGGGGTACATTTGCCAATTGAAACTTCAAACCCAGTTGGAACTTCTTTCTAAGTTAAGGGTTTCCAGAAACTACTTTGGTGTCAGGAGGTGTTTGGGATTTCTCATGTGGCTCAAAAATATGTCTAGAACCTTAACAAAAGACAGAGAGAGAAAGAGAGAGAGAGAGAAGAAAAAGAAGAAAAAGAAGAAGGAAGGGTGGGGGGGGAGAGAGAGAGAGAGAGAGAGAGAGAAAGTAAAGTGAAATCAAAAGAACAGAAATGCAGAGCTATATTTTCCCTTGACACCCAAGGCCATGGTAATACAGAAACACGGGACAAGTGAGTGTCAATTTCTGTTGCGGGTACAAGATATAATAGTAGTGTGACAATCTTAATGCAAATAAATGAACATCACAGCCAACTCTGAGCGTCCTTTGAAGTTAGTGGGAAAATGTGGCATCATATATTTTTGCGTGTGTGCAAAGAAAAGCAATAGGCAACATATATTTCAATAAACATATTTGTTGTAGCCAATATTCATTGGCTCTCTATTCTAGATATTCATTCAAACTTCTGGCACAAAGGCACAAAACATATGAATTGTAGAATCCTAGCTGATCAGTCTATCTTTATGTTTTGCCTTTGAAATGTGAATTTTTGCCTACTGGAATTAACAAACTCAGTCCTAATCACATATCCCTTGGGGAAACCCATACCCATGATCTTTTCTGAGGTATTGAATCATTTCTCTTGTAATACGATGCTCCTGGAATTTTTTAACACTTCCCAAATACAGGCTGGGAAGGAACATCTCTGTGCTGCATAGAAAGCATAAAGTGCTTAATTTTAATGGAAAACTCTTTTTCCTTTCTTTTCTTTTTTGACAGAGGCAGATCCTGCTGTGTTTGACAAATATGTTGTAGAAGAAAGCTCAATCTAGATGTTATGTGTAACTTTATCTTATTCCCCTTTGAGCACTACTGTTCTTACAAAATGATCTCTCCACTGCCCAAAGTCATTACCTTCTTTCCCTTTCACATCGTCCCTCTGTAAATGTCAGGCATAACTACATTTTTATTTGCAGAGATACCACTACTATGAATGAGTAAAAATTTTCTGCCCCCACCCCACCTCTCTCTCTTTACCCTCTGTGCATTCTACTAATATGATTTGTTGAACAAATTGTTCCATTAATCTGAGGCTGTTTGACAGAGTGAAAAAATAAGTGCCAAAGTGAGAAGATTCACAAGAATCGGAAATCTCAGTGCCTCTTTCTCAAGGTAAATAGTTATTATATCAGGGTGTCAGACTGGTGAAATGGATGTGCTTTCATTCTCAGTTTGTAAATGTCACTTTTCCTCAGCCCATCAGGGTGACAAATGAGGTGTGGGTTACAGTAAGAGTTCATTCTTTGACAAAGTTCTTAACAGTCTATTTCAACAGAAAGCATTCAGCCTTCCTCACTTTTATAATCTAAACCCTGCACCACTGCCAGAAAGTTCCCAAGGCTTGTCTTCCTGCTTCCTCACAGTCCTCAAAGAGAAACATGCCTATAACACAATTTGAAATCTCAAATGAAAGTAAAAGTAAATAGATTAGAAGCTAGTTTATAAGCCATAATCCTGATTTCCCAGAGAAATTTCACTGACTGGTTCTCAAGATTTTATGATCCCAGGGAAATTTATTATATTTTGGTTTTTGTCTGAATTTTTGTTCATTTTTAAAAAATATACACACTTACCCTTGAAAGAGATTTATACATCTTTTTTTTATATATATATATGAGTTAATCAATAGGTATATCACATACAAATAATGCAAGTAAGCAAATGAATGAGTGGCTGGGTGAAGGAGAATACTGCATCTGATTCAAATCCTTCTCCACAAAACATGCTTCTTTGATTAACATAAGAACATAACATTTGAACAGGAATGAGTTCAGCTGGGCTTATAAATAAAAGAAGTTTAAGATAATAGGTGCAGATATACAGAAAACAACATCATTAATGGCCATACATAGTATGGAAAGATCGATGCTAAAATACGGTGCATAAGTTGATGTTATTGTTCCAAGAATTACACCCATTGTTTCCTTGAGTGTAATTAAACATAGTTTGTTGATGGGGTTCATCATCACTGCAATCTTTCATCAGCCAATTTGCCACATCAGCACTTCTATGAGTAGCAACAGGACCATAAAATTTGATTATTGACTCATCATGAGCTATCTCGTACCATACCATTTGCCAACTCAGTTTTTGTCTTTGAGTCATTTAAGGTCCCTGAGCCTTGATCCCATCTGTAAAATAAATATGATATCAATGTTTAACAAGACAGCTGCGAGGACCAAGTGAAATATTGGAAGCATACCCTCTCTAAAGTGTATTTATTTACATATATGTATTTTTCCAGGGACAAGAATCAGTGAATTTCGAAAGCTCAGGAATCCCCCAAGGGTAAAGTACACTGATATTAAAATTGGTAGATATAGGGGCGCCTGGGTGGCTTAGTCGGTTAAGCGTCCGACTTTCGCTTAGGTCATGATCTCGCGGTTCGTGGGTTCGAGCCCCGCGTCGGGCTCTGTGCTGACTGCCAGCTCGGAGCCTGGAGCCTGTTTCAGTCTGTGACTCCCTCTCTCTCTGACCCTCCCCTGCTCACGCTGTCTCTCTCTCTCTCTCAGAAATAAATAAAACATTAAAAAAAAAATTAAAAAAAATTGGTAGATATAGAGAAAAAGAAAAAAGAAAACAAATAGGAAGAGGGAAAAATCCAGCATACTAGAAGCCAAGAGAGAAGAAAGATGGATTATTGATCCACAATGCCAACCTCAAAGAGAGAGGCAAGTCCTCAGGGTTGAGGAACCAGGAAGTAAAAAAAGGAAGTGAAGATGAAAACTATCTGCCAGTCCAAAGGCTTCAAGTGAAGATCTTTAAGTTATGACGTGATGACTAGCAGACCAGTGTGTGCAAGCTTTCTTTAAGTCTTTAAGACGGAAGGAAAAACACAGAAGGACAAAGTACCTAGAGAGGCACTAGCTGAGGAAAGTGCCATGACTTTGCCACTTAGGCCTTGAACTATGTGAATCGTACAATGGTGAGCATGAGTAAGTTCATGGCTACAAAGACACAAAGGATGAAAACACAGAGAAGATAGTTTTCCTGCTTCTTTTACATGGGTCATGTAAACAAGCTTTTTGGGTCTATATACTTTCAAAACTCATTTGCATTAAATGCAAATTTAAAAAAATTAAAAAGCATTAAAAAAATACAGAAAGCAGTAATCATAAAGGGAAACAACCAAATTATAATTGAGAACTTTGTCTACCAAATGATTCCATAAATAGAGGAAAAAACAAGGCACAAGCAGGCAGAAAGTGTTGCTAATGCATAAAACCAGAGAGTTTTATATATATATATTTATATACATATATATGAAGTTTTTAAACATACATATATTTAAAATTTCTATATAAATATTTTTAAACCTTACAAATCAATATGAAAATGACAGTCTACCCAAGAAAAAGACCTCACCAGCCATATTCCAAAATAGAAGATCCAAATGACCAACAAACAGAGGAAAAATGTGTTCAACGTCATTAGCATTCAAGGAAGTTAAAAGAAAACCACAATCGGCAATCTGGGAAATACAAATCGGATACAGATTGACAAAAATTAAAAACGTTTGTCAATACCAAGTGCCGTCAGGGATATGGATCAATGGGAACTCCAATACACTATTTGTGAGAGTGAAAATATTTACCACCCTGCTGGAAAAGAGTCTTTAGTGCAGTGGACTGTAAACTCAGAAATTCCAAGGTATATGCTCCAGATGAATTAGCACATGCACCCCAAGGTGCATATGAAAATATTTATAGTAGCTTTTTTAATACATGCAAAAACATTGAAACAACCAAATGTACATGGTAGAATAGATTTTTAAAAATTGGTAAATTCTGACAATGGAATGCTATAAAGCAATGAAAACAAAGGAAGAACATCTCTATAGGAAAACAAGATACGTCTTACAAGTATAATGTTAAAGAATCTCTTTTTATTCCTTTTATATTCAACGAAAAACAAACAGAAAAAAAAAAGCAATATGGTTTCAGGATCTAAACCAAAGAACGGCAAACTGTAGCCCATGGGCCATGCCTGGCCTATGTCTCTAGCTAAGAATGATTTTTACATTTTTAAAGTGTTGTGTAAAGAAAATGAAAGAAAGAACAAAAGAAAAAAATAACACAAGAGAATATGAGACAGACACCATAAGTTGTCCTCTGAGACTAAAATATACACCATCTGGCCCTTTTCAGAAAATGTTTCCTGACCACCTGATCTAAACTTTAAGGAAAAGCAAGGAAAGGATTCCAATACTGAGGACAGTGGTTGTGTCTTGGAGAGTAACGAGACATTAGTAAGGGAGGGTCACACAGGAAGGTATCTGGGATGTTAACAATGGTTTATTTCTTCAACCAGGTCATGGTTACTTAGGTGTTTTGTACAGGGTTAGTTTTTAACGTGTACATTTTCACCTGTACATCCAACCCACCTCGTTAGTGATTTTCTATGTGTGTGATAGTTCTCACAATTAAAGTAGGAAAGGTGCTCTCCTCTACAGATAGGATTATACCCAAGTGTCCATCACAAGACTGATGTGGACACACTGCGAGTGCTGACCGTGAAGACTTACATCAGAGCAGGTTGGATTGGGGCCAAGGGCAGTAGGAGTAGGTCATTACTCAGGGCTGCCTGAGATAGACTACCCAGGAGGACTTCCGTAAACACGTCCCCAAATAGAAAATCCCAATAACCAATGAACATAGAAGAAATGTGCTCAGTGTCATCAGCAGTCAGGAAAATTCAAAGAAAACCACAGTTGGTCATTTTTTGAAAACTGACTGCAGCTGCTTGAGACAGTGTTGCCAGAAGTAAGGCCTGTATTGTAGGAAGAGAGCAAAAGAAAATCACGTCTTCATGCGTCATCAGGGATGAAAGCTGAGCTGAGACCATAGATGAGGTAATAAATAGTGGTGTCCAGAGCACTTTATTATCTATCTATCTATGTATCTATCTAGGTATCTATGTATCTATCTAACTATCTATCATCTATCTGCGTAAGCTCTACACCCAACGTGGGGCTTGAACTCAAGACCCCGAGATCAAGAGTTGCATGCTTTACTTGCTGGGCTGCCAGGAGTCCTGAGAAGCACTTTAGAATGTAGCTCCCCAAATGGTTTGGGTCCAGCAGTTCAGGACTAACCCTGAATGGTGAGAGTATTTTACAAACCAGTTATTGTGTCACTCCAGCTGTAAGAGTGAACCAATCAGGCAAGACAGGCAAAGAACAGATTTCAAATATCATCAACGTAAGTCACATGTAAAGATTTGAGTTCTGCTTATAGACCAAAGACTTTCTCTGAATAACCAGAGAGTGAACTCTAGCCAACTAACCCATGTGACTATTTGTACATAGCTACATCCAGCTAGTTACAGTGCTCTCAGATCCCATGATGGAAGTTTCCTCTCTTGCTCTGTGCTCATAAGTATTATCTGAGAAAGGAAAAGAAGTCTAACAAGATGGCGTCCCACTGCACTGGAGACCCAGTCTGGGTAAGAGACTCCGGCCTAAATGTACAGGTAGACGTTGTGACTATGGACTCAGTCATCAAGAAGTCACAATTTGCTATGGTGAAATAATATCCCTCAGAAAGTTAGCAATAACTGACTTACTCAACCCACATTTTTTTAAAGCCCATCAAAAATTCCTGTAAACCTGAGCCACTCTAAATCTTTTTGCCTGGTTTTGTCCCCCTGTGTCTACTTTCCAATTCTTAGAGTGTTAAGTGGGTATGTCGATGGATTGAGAGAATCAATGTGGTTATAATCCTGTTGCAATTTTTTTGATAAGCTGCATTCATATTATATTACCTTATGTTCCCAGAAAGTTTATAAAGTGGGCAAGACAGGTATATTGTGTTCTTCGCTCTACAAATGAAGATGTGGAGACCCAGAGAGTCTAAATTATTTATCTAAGATCTCAGGAGTAAGTTGGGAGTCAAGATTTTGAAACATAGACTTTCTGATGCAAAACACTGCTCTGTTTCAGTGATACCATATTATGACTCTTTGCTTCTGGGACATTTTACCAGGGCAAGTGTGAATGTATGGATGCTACCTGGAAGGAAACTTCTGTTGAGCATGCTCACCTGGAGTTATCTATGGTCCTTGGTCCATAGAGCAGTCATGGAGGTGACAAAGTAGGAGAGTGGTGACTTGCAGGTACTGGGCCATATAGGACAGAGCATAAACAAATGTAGAAGGTCAAGGCTGGGGTGGGTGGTGATTCTGACAAAAGAGACTGATAAAAAGGAACTGGAAAGAGTAAGGGTGGGCTCAGGTGGGGCTGTCATGGATAAACCTTATCTCCTTAAATTATCTGAGGCCAAATCCTATTAGGGGACTTTATTTCTTTCCTCAAAACACAAACTCATTACTTTTATTTTCACAAGGGAAAATTAACTTATGCATCCAGGGATCTAAATGTTGAAGCTAAGATTCTTACTTTGAAAGGGTCCCTATATGTAGAGACCATTTGTTGTCATTTGAGATGTTTTTAGATTAGGTCTCTCTGTGTTCTTAGGGGGTTTCAGTTGAGAAAATAACAAGCTGGGAAAAATATTTGCCACATATCATTAATATGCTTAATCTATAAAGAGCCCTTTTAAATCAGAAAGAAACAGAGGAAGACCCTTGATAAAAAGTATAAAGAATGCAGATATCAATTCTCAAAAGAATGCAAATGACCACAATAAATATATAAAATAATATTCTCTTTCACTAGTGATCAAAGAAATTCAAATTAATGTGAGATCATTTTCATCTTTCATTTAAAAAATTTAATACTACTTCCTGGTGTTATGGAAGATATAGGAAGAGATGTTATATGTTGCTGTGGGAAGGTGATTGGTATGTTTTCCTGGAGGGCACTTTGGTAATATATATCAAAAGCCTTAAAAATGTTCATACTTTTGATTCTATAATTTCCACTTTGAAGAGGAAAAAGTAAAATCAAAGTGATTAACTCCTTGTATGAAGCCAGAACTATTCTGATTTTAGAGCAAGACAATGACTTTGCCAGACAGAACAATTAGAGATCAATATCCCTTATCAATATACATTTAAAATCATTAACAAAATATTTGCAAATCCAATCCAGCAATATATAAAAAGTACCATGAGTATCAGTTACAGTTTATTCCCAAGCCACAAGGTTGGTTTAACTTTTGGAATAAGTCAATGTAATTCTTTATTTTAATAGAATAAATAAGAATACCTATAATTTCAATGGGTGTAGAAAAAAACTCCATACAAAATCCAGTGCTTATTCATGATAAAGAGCCTCATCATTAGAGCAATAGGAAGAAACTTCTTCAACCAGATAAAGGGCATATATAACAAATCTATAACTGTCACCGTAACGTATGCTAAAATAAAGACCATTTCCCTTTAAATTGAGAACAAAGCAAGGATGTCTGTCTTTACCTTTTATGATCAGAATTTTACTGGAGGTCCTAACCAATGCATTAAGGTAATAAAAAGAAATAAAATACACATATATCCAAATCAAACTATCTTTATTTTTAGGTGATGACATTATTCTACACTTTTTCATTCCAAGTAATTAAGAAGAATGGAATAAAGGAAAAAGAAGGAGATAAAGAGGGAGGAAAGAAAACTTCTGTTCTTCAAAAGATGCTATTAAGAAAATGCAAAGTCAAGGCATAGGCTGAGGGAAAATATTTGCATTCTGTATCCAGAATGTTTAAGGTACTCTTGAAACTCAATGATAAGACAAACAATAAATAAAATGTGGGGCATACACTTGAACCAACCCCAGAAAAAAAGAAAAGGAATGGTCAACAAGAAAAAGAAAAATGCTCACCATCATTAGTCACAGAGAAATTCAAATTTGAAATCACAGTGAGGTACCATTATTCATCCTACTAGAATGGCTAAAATTAAAAAGTCTGATAGTAGCAAGTATTGGTGAGGATGTGGAACAACTGAATTTCTCATTTTCCAGTGGGAGTGTAAATGATACATCTATTCTGGAACACATTTTGATAGTTTCTTACAGAGATAAATAAATACTTGATATAGGACACAGATTTTCAGAGGCGCCTGGGTTGCTCAGATGGTTGAGTGTCCAACTTTGGTTCAGGTCATGATCTCACAGCTTATGGGTTTGAGCCCCACATCAGACTCGGTGCTGACAGCTCAGGGCCTGGAGCCTGTTTCAAATTCTGTGTCTCCCTCTCTCTCTGCCTCGCCCCCATTCATGCTGTGTTTCTTTCTGTCTCAGTAATAATAAACATTAAAATTTTTTTTAAAAAAAGGACACAGATATTTCATCTCTAGATATCTCCCCCCAAAAGAAAAATATATGCCTACAAAATAATCTGAATACAAGGTTTTATGACGATTTTATTTATGTTATCCATACTAGAAACAATATAATTGTCTATCACCCAAGGAATGTATAAATAGTTGTTATATAATCATACTATGGAATACCACCCAACATTTAAAAGAAATCAATTACTGATATATGCAACATAGAAAAACCTCAAAAACATTCTTCTGAGCAAAATGAGTCACATACACACAAATGATTACATGCTGTATCATTACCTATTTTATTGGAAATATAATATATGTATAATATACAATAATATAATATATACAAAGGGAAAAACTAATAAAGAGTGACATAAAGGAGAACTGTGATTGCCTGATGCTGTGAGTGTCTCAGGGGTAGATTGACCACAGTGGGCTGAAGGAGAACTTTATGAAATGATAGAAATAGTTTATTATCTTTTTTTAAATGTTTTATTTATTTTTAAGACAGAGTATGAGTGGAGAAGAGGCAGAGAGAGGGAGACACAAAATTTGAAGCAGGCTCCAGGCTTTGAGCTGTCAGCACAGAGCCCGACATAGGGCTCGAACCCATGTGAACCATGTGAGATCATGACCTGAGCTGAAGTCGGGTGCTTAACTGACTGAGCCATCCAGGTGCCCCTATTATCTTTTTTATTTTATTTTTTTATTTTTGAGAAAGAGAGAATGTGCATGCATGCGTACGCACACCGGGGAGATGGGCAGAGAGAGAGAGGAAGACACAGAGTCTGAAGCAGGCTGCAGGCTCTGAGCTGTCAGCACAGAGTTGGATGTGGGGTCAAACTCATGAGATCATGATCTGAGCTGAAGTCAGATGCTTAACCGCCTGAGCCATCCAGGCACCCTGATGTTTTATTATCTTAATTAGAGGCATAATTACCTGGATGTACATGTTCATCCAAACTAAACTGTACATTTAAAATGTATGTGTATTGTTGTATATAAAGTATATTTCAAGCAAAAGCCCCTGACTTTATAAATGCGATTTAATCAGTGGCACCTGGGTGCCTCAGTTGATAAAGCTTCCAACTCGAGATTTTGGCTCATGTCATGATCTTGCAGTTCAGCAGGTTGAGCCCCCTCATCAGGCTCTATGGTGGCCATGTGGAGCCTGCTTGGGATTCTCTCCCTCTCTCTGCCTCCACCCGAACATAAACAAATACACTTAAACAAAATAAAATTTAATGAGTGACTGGATGTGGAGGGTGAGGGAGAAGAGTTTCCCATGTTGGCAACTGATATGATCATCCACTGGAACAGGAATCCAGAGGAAGCCAACTGGACAATAAGGGCAAGCAGATGAGTATAGTTTGGGAACTGGGGAGCTCAAGGAGCCAGGATATCCAAGTAGCAATGTCGAGGATGCAGGTGAATATATCTGTCTGCCGTTCAAAATGTGAGAAGGATGGATTAATGTCGACATCACATGCATATCCCTGATAATGTAACCTGCTGTAAAGGATCTGTAGAACACCAAGAGGGTGTTGAGAAGTTTAAAATCTGAAAGGGAAGCAGCGAAAGAGAAGTGACACATGAGTGGAATGTCACTTTTGATTTCAGAATATCCAGTTTCTTGCAGATTGGGTGCTGGCCAATAAATAAATAATAAATGGATGGAGTCTGGTCGTTTGACATTTTACATGAGGACAAATGGTTATTCTGAAAAAAGGACAGTTAACGTTGACCCATCCAGTGCATTTTCTTTTCGAGAAACCCTTTCAATCATTCTTACAGTGATTCATTCATTCAGCAAACAAGCAACTCAGCTTTTCCAAGGGTTCAGTCATTGGAGATAAAAGAGACATAAGGCATAGATCTTATCTTCAGGGGGCTTGCATTTTAGTTGGGAAGACAGATACATAAACACGCAGACCTAAGTGAATGTTTCAAGCATGGTGGACATACGTCAGGTCATGTGGAGAGCACCTAAAAGGGAGTAGTTATTCCCTGATGGAGATTCAGATAAAGCTTCTGTGGCAAAAAGTAAAGATGGAAGGTAAACAAGCCTTTTGCAGAAGCAGAAGGGAATGATGAGGGCATTCTAGAAAGCAGGCCAAAGCCATGAGGTATGGCATAGGAATTCCCATTCAGAGAAATGCAGGCAGCTCTGGGGGGCTATTGAGTGAAGCTAAGAGACATAGGGTTGTGTGGGGTAGAGAAGAAAGGTAGGAACATGACAGATATCAGAGTATACTTAATCCCATGGGAAGCATGCAACACTCAGATTGTAAGATGTATTTATTCCTTCTCATTGTTAACATCTCCTTCCAAGGGGCTCCCAGCTGTTAGGGAAAGGGCTAAGGTAATAAATACAACAAAGGTATTTGGAAACTTGTTAAATTTCAAACCTCTGAGCCTTCTGGTCATTTACACAATCATGACTGATCCTTATCACGCCTGCCGTTTTGAGTGACCGACAGGGAATAAAGGCGAGGAAAGCAGCTATTCCTTTATATGTGCTTGGATTGTTGAGATGTTTAAAAAGGTTTAGATGAAGCAGAAACTTTAACGATTAAGAAGGAAAACCCAAACAGTCTGATCAAAAGAATTCAGCAAGCGAGCAAATGGAACCACTCACGGAGAACTTCAGTGATGTTTACCCCACTCAGTGGCAACACGGTAGGATTTTATGAATGATCCATGGTTAACTGGTTTGCAGTGATTATTCCCGCTTGTGTAAAAAATAATCAAAGATGCCTGTTTACATTTTATAATTAATGATGGTTTATAAAGGACCTTTGCACAAAGTACTTTATTTTTTATTTTTATGCATGGGAGATAAGGTAAGTATTTTAATGTCCATTTCAAAGATGTAAAATATCAAAGGTAACAGAGTTCGAATAAATTGCCAATAGCCACAAGCTTACCAAAGCTTACGAAGTAGGTCTTGGCATTCTCTCTCCTCAGGCTTTCTGGAGTATACTGGCTCTTCATTCTAAACAAGTAAACATGCAAAGGACCATGTCCAAAACTGGGCCTTACACTCAGCAGAAAGGATTTTGATTGGATAGACCTCCACAGCCATGATCCAAGACAGCCTGAAGACAGCAAATGGAAAACATCATCTTTCAAAAAGCCAAGGTCTTTTTTGTAAAAAAAAAAAAAAAATATTCTGGAATTAGGGGTCAAGAAGACAAAATGGTGGCCAGGTGGATTACCAATGGTAGTTTGTCTTTTATGATGCAGTGATTGGAGAGGTAAGAAAGCAAAGGGTAAGTGTCCTCAGAATTCCCTGTCTGTAGCTGAGAAGAGTGTGAGGAGGAGTAGAGAAGTCAGAGTTCTTGACTGAACTCAACAGCTCTGTGTGACTGTCATCGCAGAATTAAAGCTGAACGCTGGATGCTTTGCATTTCTCACTCCAGACCCACTTTCCACCTATTGTAAATGTTTTGGGATTGTGGCACTGACTCCTGTGCCATAAATCAATGGGCTTCCCCGGCTTTCGGGAGTCCAGTTGGGTTCAGACAATGAAGCACTGATGAGAAATTGGAGGAAGGAGTATGAAAAATTAGAGCATTTATGTTCTTATTCCTATGCCACCAGTGCTTCCTAAACAAAAAGCCCTCTCTGTACCCTTACGTTGTCTTCACTCAAGTACATGTTTCCTCCTCCTGCCATTCTGATCATGGATGGCAATGACTAAATGTTACTACTTCCAGAAAAATTTATTATCTTTTGTAGGTTCCTGAAATTCTTCTCATACCTTAGTAAATAATACTTGTATTAAACTCTCCACAAGTCATCCTCTCTGAGACTGGGATCTGTCTGTCACTGTGATAGTGGTTACCTCTAAATTGGGAAGATTTCCCTAAGCTATTTGAGTTAAATTGCTTAAGTAGATGACAACCCTACTGTTTTTATTTCTCTTTTAATTTCAGATAGCACTTTTATTCATATCAATTCTTGTTTTTAACATGTGCACCTAGAATGTCTTGTTTGAGACAAACTTTCATTTTGTCCCCCATACTCAGTACTATTCAACTTCATTTTACTTTGGTTAATAAAGGACATCTTATTTCAGTGCTGGACCCATGATTGAAGATTAACTTGTTACTTTTTTATTCAAGCTGAGCCCCTACTTGCATTCACTTGGGCCAAGTGTTAAAGGAAAATGATTTTCCCCATCTCACTAAAATGTTAAAGTCTTCCTGGCTGACCAAATAACAAAATATTGTTCCTACAAAGGAGAAATATTAATCCTGTTAACTGTTAGATTTTTAGTATCCAGTAATTCCTCTCTTATTATAAGGATGCGGTTTAATCTACTCTCCCCATGTTTATCTATTGGAAAGACTAATTTCTTATGAGTCACATAGTTTATCTGACATTGTTTATTCATGGACGCTATTTAAGAATCCTTTTCATTCTTTCCTGTAGTAATGATTAGTTCAGAACTCCTGTATATAGTTTCCTTGTCTGATCATCAACATGGATCAGATAAACAGGGACTCACACCGACCAATGAATGAGTCAAGATCTTCAAGTATGTGTGTGTGATTGGGGAGGAACAGAGGACCTCTTAAAAGCCCTAAGTAGTGTAATAAATACGAATTTGATTTTAAGAATTCACTGTCCATTTTATATCACTGGATATATTCTTTTTTTCTTAATGGATTATCATGTTAATTTGTTATCTGTCCTTTTCACTTAGATAATTGAGAAGACAGGCTATGTTAAACTTTGCTAAAATGATAATTGTAAAGAATAAGTTCTCTGGCATCAGGTGAAAATGTCATGACACCTTACAGCAGGTTGAATAAGCACAGATGGAAGGGCTCAGATAAATATTTTCTGTCAGATCGATAACTTAAAAAAGCACTTCAGAATGCTGGTATATAAGATGGAGATGTGCTAAATACCCCATGAAGTTGACATAAGGCCCATTCTTGTTACAATATTTAGACTTTGAAGTCATGTTGTCTGTTAACATACATTGTCTTCTCCTCTCTGTGATATAAGTTTGCATGTGATATTCTGCATTGCTTTCTTCCCCCTGCCCAGAACCTGTGGTCCAAAGAAGATGGCCAAATCAGCGAACAAAAGAAGGATATCAAGAACAAACTCTGTGATGCAACAACACTCCTTTATTTGTAAACACCATGCTTTCTACATTATTATCGGTGAATTATGTGCTCACCAAGCATATAGCTTTATTACTATAATGTGAACAAATTGCCTGTAATTCATGGGCCTGTGGACACATACCTATAATTTGGGTCAAAATATGTCTGCTCACTCGAATTTACAGTAAACCCGAAATGTAGTTCCATTCAGAGTTGAAATTTCTGAATTTTCATCTTCACTGCTTACTCCTAGAACTATAGAAAGGAAAATACCCAGAGAGTAGTTCCCAGCTTTGGGTGGGAGGAATACAGCTAGGATTGGGATCCTCTGAGACATATTTAAAAATATATTGGGACACTTGGGTGGCTCAGTTGTTTAAGCATCTGACTTCGGCTCAGGTCATGATCTTGTGGTTGCTGAGTTCAAGCCCTGTGTCAGGCTCTGTGCTGACAGCTCTGGATACTACGTTTCCTTCTCTCTATGCCCCTCCCCTCTCATTCTCTCTCTCTCTTACTCACTCTTTCTCTCAAAAATGAACATTAAAAAATCTTTGCCTTTACTTAATATTAGAAGACTATTGTATTCATTGTATGAAAGGCCTAGAATTTGAAGCCAGGAAGACCTATGTGTAAATCCTGTCTTAGTTAAGTTATTTCCTGAAGGGCTACATTAGGGCTAGTTTCAGTTTTCTCATCATGGCATTAATCATGCCAGCTTCATGAGAATCACTTGAATACATGTAATTTAGTGCCTAGCAAAGTATCTATTCACATTGTGTTCTAAATGATGAACTTCCCTCCTTTCTTGTGTTTAGACTCTTCTCAGAAAAAAAAAAAATCAGTTGCTAATTGTAGATTATAAAAATAGCTCCAAATGCTTGCCCTTTTATGATCCATACCATTAGGACAGGATGCTGTGAATCCTCTTATCAAGAGGTGGAATCTGTTTTCTTCCTCCTTGATTCTCTGTTGGCCATGTGACGTTCTTTGGCCAGTAGATATTAGAAAACATGATGCAAGCTTAAAAAGCCCTTGCACTTCAGGACTTGTGTTCTTGGACTTAGAACTGTGAGACCATTGAGTGAATGAGTCCATCCTAACCCATTGGAGGACGGGAGGCCATGTGATAGAGAACAGAGGCACCACATCTGCCAGCCAATTCAACAATGGATAACTGCTCATCTGCAAGAACACCAAAGCCCTGGCCCAGACTAGAACTATTCAGCTGACCCACAGAATTATGAGTTAAAGAAAGTGATTATTATTTTAGCTACAAAGGTTTGTGGTATACAACAAAATTTTACTGATATACAAATGAAATTTCTTACATTTAGAATTCTGATGTGGCAAGAGTGGCTTTTCAACAAATGTGTGCCTTTGTGTCTGTGTGTGTGCTGTAAATTTGGGAGAATTGGAATTATGTTGGTCCTTTTAGGTCTGGCCAATAAAGTTATAGACACAGTGTCTCCTCAGTATCTTAAGGCCAAAGGGGAGGAAATTCTTGTTGGTGCTATGAAAATAAACAGTCATTGAAGAGAAGAAAGAAATGCAAAGAAAGAATGAAAGAGAGAAGAGAAGAGAAAGAGGAGAAGAGAAGAGAAGAGAAGAGAAGAGAAGAGAAGAGAAGAGAAGAGAAGAGAAGAGAAGAGAGAAGTAATGTCTAAAGATGCTAATTTACAGGAATAATCAAGTCACACATCCATGATGTCCAAAGAGTATGCAATGCCACCAGCAATGAGCTATACAATCAGAACAATGGACAAGTGCTACCAACATAATAGTATGGTAACTGACTAAAACAAAAACAGGAGAACATCTCAATAGAAATGTGATAGAAATATTCCTATAAACATAGCACCTGTGGAAGGGAGTAAATAAAGGGATACTGTGGGGGAATACGAGGTTTTGAGTTACCTGTGCCCAAGGACCTCACACTCCAGGAATCAAACCTTGAACCTGGCACTATTGAGGGAGGTGTTGAGAAATGTGAGTGAGACTGTAACTTTAACAATCTAGTCAGAGTTGGCTGTAATATTTTCTACACCTTTCCCACTTATAGAGTGATGAACATAGGACAGATGGGTATTGAGAAGAATTGAATTTGCTGTTGGAAGACATTAGTGGGTTCAAATCTCAGAAGCTGGCACGGAATTAGGCTGCAGGAACAAGGAGGAGGGCTATTAGTGAGGATTTTGTAATTGGAAAACTAATATGAAAGGAACATGTGTGTAGTAGATTATCACTCAAGGACACAAGGAACTAGGGGATTTATTAACAGCCATGTCACTTCCAACTCATACAATCCTCGGGCTTTGGGAGAATATATCCGAATCATTTTCATTTCTTCTTTGAACTGTGGACCTTTAACCCTCAATACTTCCAGTCTCAGTGCAAGGAGGGCACCCCCTCTTGAACAGTGTGTAATGCCACCTGAATGCATTCATTTGCATGAACTAGTCCAAAGCTCTTTCATCTCATTAAACCACAGAATATATTTTTGTTACAACACATTGGTGAAACACCATCCATATTTATGAGATTTAATTTTTAGGTTTCACTTCTGCTTCCTTATAATACCATTGAGCATTATTTTGAAGTTTTTGAACATTACAGTAAGAAAAAAAGAGGCATTTTTGGACAGGAAACAAAAAAGTGAACAGAAATTAATGATACTATATTCATATACCTAAAACTTCCAAGAGGATTAATTGAAAAATTACTAAAAGTATTAGTACCAAAAGAGTATTGTAGGGAGCTAGATATAATACAAGTTAGCTTTTCTTTTTTTTTTTTTT